>NW_027592075.1:0-64015 GCF_964213995.1 Mustelus asterias
CCTCTCTACAGTAGCCAATCCTGGCTCTTATCCTGTTTTTCAGAGCTACAACACTTTCTGCAGAGCAGGGGGAAATCGCAGCCTGGGATTAAATGACTGAATTTTTTGAGGGACTAAAACAGAGAGGATGGGCTGAATGGCCTACTGTGCTTTATTGTTCGATAATTCTACTTGCCTTAAGCACGATCTCAGTTTGGTTTTGTGTTTAATACACTGTGCGCTCGCCTGGCTAACCTCGCTGTTGCATAGTGCTCCAGGTGTGGCCGGACAGTTCTCAGCAGCATATAAATGAGGACATGACAGAACATCACTTCTCGATAATAGTAAAGAATCTCAGCACTGAGTTTACAAAGGTCCCCGTTGCTTGCTGCACTGATGAACAATCAAACTCAGCTTCATGCCCAACTGAAACTCTACTCCAGCCAGAACATGCACAATTCCATGTAATACTGAGGGAGTGCTGCACTGTCAGAGGGTCAGTACTGAGGGAGTGCCGCACTGTCAGAGAGTCAGTACTGAGGGAGTGCTGCACTGTCAGAGGGTCAGTACTGAGGGAGTGCTGCACTGTCAGAGAGTCAGTACTGAGGGAGTGCCGCACTGTCAGAGGGTCAGTACTGAGGGAGTGCCGCACTGTCAGAGGGTCAGTACTGAGGGAGTGCCGCACAGTCAGAGGGTCAGTACTGAGGGAGAGCTGCACTGTCAGAGGGTCAGTACTGAGGGAGTGCTGCACGGTCAGTGGTCAGTACTGAGGGAGTGCCGCACTGTCAGTGGTCAGTACTGAGGGAGTGCCACACTGTCAGAGGGTCAGTACTGAGGGAGTGCTGCACTGTCAGAGGGTCAGTACTGAGGGAGTGCTGCACGGTCAGAGGGTCCGTACTGAGGGAATGCTGCACTGTCAGAGGGTCAGTGCTGAGGGAGTGCCGCATTGTCAGAGGGTCAGTGCTGAGGGAGTGCCGCATTGTCAGAGGGTCAGTGCTGAGGGAGTGCCGCATTGTCAGAGGGTCAGTACTGAGGAAGTGCTGCACTGTTAGAGGGTCAGTTTTGAGGGAGTGCCGCACAGTCAGAGGATCAGGACTGAGGGAGCGCTGCACTGTCAGAGTGTCAGTACTGAGGGAGTGCCGCGCTGTCAGAGGGTCAGTACTGAGGGAGTGCCGCGCTGTCAGAGGGTCAGTACTGAGGGAGCGCCGCACTGTCAGAGGGTCAGTACTGAGGGAGTGCCGCACTGTCAAAGGGTCAGGACTGAGGGAGTGCTGCACTGTCAGAGGGTCAGGACTGAGGGAGTGCCGCACTGTCAGAGGGTCAGTGCTGAGGGAGTGCCGCGCTGTCAGAGGGTCAGTACTGAGGGAGCGCCGCACTGTCAGAGGGTCAGTACTGAGGGAGTGCCGCACTGTCAAAGGGTCAGGACTGAGGGAGTGCTGCACTGTCAGAGGGTCAGGACTGAGGGAGTGCCGCACTGTCAGAGGGTCAGTACTGAGGGAGTGCCGCACTGTCAGAGGGTCAGTACTGAGGGAGTGCCGCACTGTCAGAGGGTCAGTACTGAGGGAGTGCCGCACTGTCAGAGGCTCAGGACTGAGGGTGTGCTGCACTGTTAGAGGGTCAGTACTGAGGGAGTGCCGCACTGTCAGAGGGTCAGTACTGAGGGAGTGCCGCACTGTCAGAGGGTCAGTGCTGAGGGAGTGCCGCACTGTCAGAGGGTCAGTACTGAGGGAGTGCCGCACTGTCAGAGGGTCCGTACTGAGGGAGTGCCGCACTGTCAGAGGCTCAGGACTGAGGGTGTGCTGCACTGTTAGAGGGTCAGTACTGAGGGTGTGCTGCACTGTTAAAGGGTCAGTTCTGAGGGAGTGCCGCACAGTCAGAGGATCAGTACTGAGGGTGTGCTGCACTGTCAGAGGGTCAGTACTGAGGGAGCGCTGCACTGTCAGAGGGTCAGTACTGAGGGAGTGCTGCACTGTCAAAGGGTCAGTGCTGAGGGATTGCCGCACTGTCAGAGGGTCAGTACTGAGGAAGTGCTGCACTGTCAGAGGGTCAGGACTGAGGGAGTGCCGCACAGTCAGAGGATCAGTACTGAGGGTGTGCCGCACTGTCAGAGGGTCGGTACTGAGGGAGCGCTGCAATGTTAGAGGGTCAGTGCTGAGGGAGTGCTGCACTGTCAGAGGGTCAGTACTGAGGGAGTGCCGCACTGTCAGAGGGTCAGTACTGAGGGAGCGCTGCAATGTTAGAGGGTCAGTGCTGAGGGAGTGCTGCACTGTCAGAGGGTCAGTACTGAGGGAGTGCTGCACCGTCAGAGGGTCAGTACTGAGGTAACTAGAGGATTTTCACAGTAACTTCATTGCAGTATTAATGCAAGCCTACTTGTGACAATAAATAAATAAATTTAAGCTGGTAGTGAGTCCACATTCTGGTTCGAACTCTGTCCCTTCCCTGTTGAACTGCAGATTCAACACAATGTTTAACTTTCCAGAATAGATCATTTACAGATTAGTAAATCTGCTATCGCACTAAAATGCAAGGTTTCTGCAGAGTGCTTCTGGTTTTATTTTACAGATCTGGGGAACGGTATTTAATTTTTGGCACGGGAGAGTAACGGATGGGATCAGCACCCTCCTTCACTTTGACAATACCTGCATTGCTACGGCATTCCTTTCAAACCAAGCTAAACCCACTGAAACATTGTGCCTGCGTGCGAGAATGTGGCACTGGGATCTTTCATAAATCAGCCTGCTCTGCTGACCTTGTGTGCCCCTGGACCAGCTCCACCTGCGTTTTGGTGTACATATTACTGGACAGTATTGGGTTAATATCTGATTCCAAGTGACGTCTGGTCTCGCCATGTATCTGTGGCACTGTCTTAAGCACTGAAATTGCTTCAAATATAACATGTACCTTCTGTTACTGAGCTATGTCCAAATGTGAATGGGGACAGGTGTAAATGAGTTCATTTCGCAAGTTGAAATTGCTGCTGTCCTGAACTCAGCGATGAAATCACCAAAACCCATGTCCCGTACACTGGTTTGAATAATGAGTGATTAATCCTCCTGCACTAACTCCATCAGTCGTGTGGACTGGCTCACTCACAGGCTGTTCCTGCTCATTCTTTTGACTTGGAGTCAGTAATTGCAGAAACCAGAACTGGAAAAGGCCATTCAGCCCATCAAGCCTGCTACACCATCCCACAAGATCACGGATGATCTTCCTCCTCTGCCCCCATATCCCGTAGCCCCCAAATCAATCGATCTCTCTCTCTCGAACATTCTCAGTTAGGATCCGCAACCCTCTGGGCTAGAGAATTCCAAAGATGTGCGGGTTAGGTGGATTGGCCACACTAAATTGCCTCTTAGTGTCAGGAGGACTAGCTAGGGTAAATGCATGCGATTATGGGGATAAGGCCCGATTCGATGGGCCAAATGGCCTCCTTCTGCACTGTTGGGATTCTACGGATTCTATGATTCACTACCCTCTGAATGAAGAAATTCTTCCTCATCTCAGTCCCAAGTGACTGACCCCTTATTGTGATATTGGACCCCGTGTTCCAGATTCACAGAGGCAGGAGAATTACTTTCTCAGCATTTGCCCTATCAAAAGCCTCTGAAGGATTTGACATGTTACAATTAGACCGCCTCTCATTCTTCTGAAGTCTAGGGAATGAAGGCCAAGTCCACTCCATATCTCCTTGTGGGACAATCACTTCAGTCCCACAACCAGTCCAGTGAAGAAGCTTTACCCTCCCTCTAGGGCAGGTATGTCCTCCCTTAGGCCAGGAGACCTTGTACTCTCCGCGTGGCCTTACCATTGTCCTGTATAATTGCAGTAAGTTGGTTTGACCAGGAGATGGAGGCAGCCACCTCTCCCAGAATCAAGGTGTGGTTACGAGAGCTAACTTCTCCTCATTAATTACAGATTATGTCACGCTGTCTATTTATCCTTTAATCTGTTGCAACCTCTGATTTAATTAAACATGCTGCAACGTCACACCTTTCAAGAGCTGCTTACTCCTTAGAATATGTGTTAAGCTTTTAACGCAGTCGCATGAAGATGCGCTTCTTGGAAATAGTAATGCAATCTGCTGAACTGCATTGTAAATTAATTTAAACAGCAATTGTAAAGTGTCAATTCAAATATTTTAATTACTTAGTTTATTAAGCATGAATGCAAGATTCCTCTAATCTTCTCAGTTAATTATATGATCATTTGGAACACATCATGTCTGCTCCCTTGTGAAGATGTGTAACTGGCTGTTTGCTTCACCGAAATAAAACTAATTTAAATTGCACTTGAATTAAATGATTGATAATCGAACGTGTTGTATTAGTGCCTTCATTCCTTTGCTGAGGGTCGGTGCTTTAACTCTGGCTATTCTGTCGCTGACAATGTTCATGTTGATCTTCTGGGATGTTGGGTTGGGTTCCGATGGGTATCTCAGTATCTACCAAGGCTGGTCTGTGCCCGGAATGTTCCACTGCAACAGGACAGCTCCCTGCTCCTCATGGAGCTTTGGATTTGTCACCAACACACAGGCAGGTTTCAAACAAGTAAATATTTTCTCTTGTCCCCTTTCACTTCTTTAATCAATTATCTGAAATCATAGAATCCCTACAGTACAGAAGGAGGCCATTCAGCCCATCGAGTCTGCACCGACCACAATCCCACCCAGGCCCCCATCCCCACACATTTACCCTGCTAATCCACCTGACACCAAGGGGCAATTTATCATGGCCAATCCACCGAAGCCAATCTTTTGGACTGTGGGAAGAAACCGGAGCACCCGGAGGAAACCCACGCAGACACGGGGAGAACGTGCAGACTCCGCACAGACAGTGACCCAAGCCGGGAATCGAACCCGGGTCCCTGGAGCAGTGAGCCGCAGTGAGGCAGCAGTGCTAACCACTGTGCCACCATGCCACCACCAATTCATCCAAGATGGCGCCGGAGCGAGGTGACTTCTTGCAAGCTGTGCCCAGCATACCTTCTAATTCTTTCTCTATGAACGGTATGCTTTGTCTGCATAGCGCGCAAGCAACAATACTTTTCACTGTATGTTAATACATGTGACAATAATAAATCAAATCAAATGTTCCGATGCAGCACCATTATGATAAGGCGTTATAGAAGTTGTTGTTGTAGTAACTACATCATCAGTCCTTGCTTTTGTTGTAACTCCTCCCACCTCCCCCCCGCCCCCCGCCCCCTGTCGCTCACAGGTACTCTGCTCCTGTCATTCAAAGCCCCACAATCCCTGTCTCACTCTCTGTCTCCAGATGTTTCAGTGAGGCCTCCCCGGCTCTCACTCCTGGTTTGCAGCAGAGTTCTTTGCCTCTCTCTCAGTGGAGACCCTGGTGACCACACCCATTGCAGGTGCCATGCTCGTTGCCCTTGTTTGAGAGGTTGCCCCGACAGGAGGAAGAGTCCTGGTCTAGGGGGCAGCGCGGTGGCACAGTGGTTACCACTGCTGCCTCACAGCGCCCGGAACCTGGGTTCAGTTCTGGCCTCGGGTCACTGTCTGTGTGGAGTTTGCACGTTCTCCCCATTTCTGCATGGGTTTCCTCCGGGTGCTGCGGTTTCCTCCCACAGATCAAAGATGTGCGGGTCAGGTTGACTGGCCATGCAAAAGTGAGACTCGTGTCAGGGGGACTAGCTAGGGTAAATGTGTGGGGTTATGGGAATAGGGACTTTATGGGATTGCGGTCGGTACAGACTCGATGGGCCGAATGGCCTCCTTCTGTAGGAATTCTATGTTAAAGTACAGAGAGTGGGACTGAGGAGAGAGACCACATTGTGAGGTTTTGTCAATGACTCATTCCCAGGCTGGGGAATACCTTGAATGTGAAACAAAAACAAACCATTATTTTCTGCAAATCTTCCCTTTCTAATTTGCTGACCTAATCAGGAATTGAAGGCCAGCATGCGTGAGTGGGCTGGCTGATCATAATCTGTGTCCTGTTTATTTTTTCTAACTTCTTCATGAAGTGATAGGCTTCCTGTCTGCGTCATACAATCTTGCTTTCTTGTATATGTTCGACTGAATTAGGGAGTCTCAGATCCACCCCCCCCCCCCCCCCCCCCAACCCCGCCACCCACCTCAGTCTCAAACGGTCTGTACAGGAAACTGAATATTGGAATATTTACTGTTTGCAAATTTAGAAATGATCTCATTAAAATCTTCCACTGCAGCTCGATGGAACTCCACTGCAGTCCAAAGATGTGCAGATTAGGTGGATTGGCCATGCTAAATTGTCTCTTAGTGTCCAAAGATGTGTAGGTTAGGTGGATTGGCCATGCTAAATTGTCCCTTAGTGTCCAAAGATGTGCAGGTTAGGTGGATTGGCCATGCTAAATTGTCCCTTAGTGTCCAAAGATGTGCAGGTTAGGGGGATTGGCCGTGCTAAAGTCCTGACGTATGGACATGCACTTTGAAACTGCACTGAGTCCAAACGCCCGGTTGGGCTATAAGGATTGAAGTGGTGTGCTGAAGTACCTCAGAGAAAAGTGACGGGACAGCCTGCGAAAGGCGGTTTGGGATTGGGGTAGGGCTGGTTTTATGACAATAAGTTAGTAAGAATTTTAACAACACCAGGTTAAAGTCCAGCAGGTTTATTTGGTAGCAAATGCCATTAGCTTTCGGAGCGCTGCTCCTTCGTCAGATGGAGTGGATATCTGCTCTCAAACGGGGCACAGAGACACAAAATCAAGTTACAGAATACCGATTGAAACTTGATGTCTGTGTCGATATGCGCGATCTTCTTGGGGATCCTCTCCAAGTTGGTTGGTACGTGATCCGTTGGTCCGGTTGGTACGTGACCTCAGACTTTTGTATCTTTTTCCCGACGGAAGAAGGTGGAAGAGAGAATGTCCGGGGTGCGTGGGATCCTTGATTATGCCGGCTGCTTTGCCGGCATCTCCACGTCATGACTACCATCGACACCGCAAACTGCCGGTTCCAAATGGAGAGGATCTCCAAGAAGATCCCGCATATTGACACAGACATCAAGTTTCAATCAGTATTCTGTAACTTGATTTTGTGTCTCTGTATGCCCTGTTTGAGAGCAGATATCCACTCCATCTGACGAAGGAGCAGCACTCCGAAAGCTAATGGCATTTGCTACCAAATAAACTTGTTGGACTTTAACCTGATGTTGTTAAAACTCTTACTGTGTTTACCCCAGTCCAACGCCGGCATCTCCACATTTTTATCACAATAAGGCATGATCTGACCGAAGTTGACTGGGAACAGCCCAGAGCAGAATGTAGTGTTACAGTCATAGCTAGGGTGTAGAGAAAGATCAACTTAATGCAAGGGAGGTCCATTCAAAAGTCTGACGGCAGCAGGAAAGAAGCTGTTCTTAAGTCGGTTTGTACGTGACCTCAGACTTTTGTATCTTTTTCCTGAAGGAAGAAGGTGGAAGAGAGAATGTCCGGGATGCGTGGGATCCTTGATTATGCTGGCTGCTTTGCCGAGGCAGCGGGAAGTATAGACAGAGTTAATGGATGGGAGGCTGGTTTGCGTGATGGATTGGGCTACATTCACAATCTTTTGTAGTTCATTGCGGTCTTGGGCAGAGCAGGAGCCCCAGACCAAGCTGTGATACAACCAGAAAGGATGCTTTCCATGGTGCATCTGTAAAAGTTGGTGAGAGTCGTAGCTGACATGCCAAATGTCCTTAGTCTTCTGAGAAAGTAGAGGCGTTGGTGGGCTTTCTTAACTATAGTGTCGGCATGGGGGGACCAGGACAGGTTGTTGGTGATCTGGGCACCTAAAAACTTGAAGCTCTCGACCATTTCTACTTTGTCCCCATTGATGTAGACAGGGGCATGTTCTCCTTTATGCTTCCTGAAGTCAATGACAATCTCCTTCATTTTGTTGACATTGAGGGAGAGATTATTGTTGCCGCACCAGTTCACCAGATTCTCTATCTCATTCCTGTACTCTGTCTCGTCATTGTTTGAGATCCGACCCACTACGTGGTGTTGTCAGCAAACTTGAAAGTCGAGTTGGAGGGGAACTTGACCATGTCAGGAAGGATATGTTGGCTTTGGAAGGAGGTGCCACAGGGATTCACTGAAGGATTATATCAAGAGGACAGTTGCATAAACTCAATGTCCATTCCATGGAATATAGAAAATCGAGCAATGATAAAACAAAGATGTTTGAAATGATTAACGGTTTTGAAGGGCAAATGGGGAGCAGCTATAGGCGGAGACGAGATCAGAAAACTACAAAGAGTTGGGGAATTCTGTACTCTCTCCCTTAACCCCATCCAAAAACCACCTCCCCCTCCCCACTGCTCAATGCTCTCGAGACAAGGGATCAATTCAACATTGCACCAAATGGGATAGATTTTTATTAGGCCAACTATTCTGGGTTATGAATACAAAGTGGGTGGATGAAAATTCAGATGCAAGTCTTGAATGCTGGAACAGGCTTGAGGGGCTGAATGGCCTCCTCCTGACCCTTTTGCATGTGCCTGGGATCGGGTACAGTTAACGGAATGGTGTTGGGATTAGGTCTCATTGCTGGGGCTGTGTTGGGATCAGAGTCTGGCTGTATTGAGGTTGGGTCCTGTTACTGCTGGGATTCTGCTGGGAACTGCGGCTTGTTGCCGAGGTTGCATTGGGATGGGGTTATAATACTGAGATTTTCCCTGGAATCCTGCTCTGTTGCTTGAGTTTTCCTGGGATTAGAGCCCGCTGCTGGGCTTTCCCTAGGATCCTGCGGTGCTTTCCCTGGGATTCTGCTGTGCTGCTGGGGTTTCCTGGGGTGCTGCTGGGGTTTCCCTAGGACCCTGCTGTGCTGCTGGGGTTTTCTTGGGATCCTGCTGTGCTGCTGGGGTTTTCCTGGGATCCTGCTGTGCTGCTGGGGTTTTCCTGGGATCCTGCTGTGCTGCTGGGGTTTTCCTGGGATGCTGCTGTGCTGCTGCGATTTTCCCGGGATCCTGCTGTGCTGCTGGGGTTTTCCCGGGATGTGGAGCGGATCTGGGCTGGGAATCCGCCGCCCCTTTTCCCTTTCCTATTTCCGCCGCTGTGAAGCGAGAAAGAATCCGCGGCCGGAGCCGAAAAACAGCAACTTCTCCCCGGGAAGAGGAGCCTCCAACCCGGGGGAAATCCAGACTGCTCCCGGTAAAGGCCCGCTCCAGTCAGCCGGAGAGAGGGAGGGAATGAGAGAGAGACTGAGAGAGAGAGGGAATGGGGAGAGAAGGAGAATGAGAAACTGGGAGAGGGGAGTGAGAGAGAGGGAAAGGGAGAGAGGGAGAGAGAGGGGAGAAGTGAGAGAGAAAGATAGACAGAGTGTGAGGGAACGAGAGAGGAGAGGGGGAAGAATGAGAGAGAGGGAGAGTGAAGAGGAAAGTGGGAAAGGGAAATGAGAGAGGGAGAAGCAGAAAGTGTGGAGAGACTGAGGAAGACAGAAAGAGTGAGTGTGGAAGGGAGTGAGAGTGTGTGAAAGGGAGGGAGGGAGAGTGAGAGTGTGAAAGGGAGGGAGGGAGAGTGAGAGTGTGAAAGGGAGAGTGAGAGTGTGAAAGGGAGGGAGGGAGAGTGAGAGTGTGAAAGGGAGGGAGGGAGAGTGAGAGTGTGAAAGGGAGGGAGGGAGAGTGAGAGTGTGAAAGGGAGGGAGGGAGAGTGAGAGTGTGAAAGGGAGGGAGGGAGAGTGTGAAAGGGAGGGAGGGAGAGTGTGAAAGGGAGGGAGGGAGAGTGTGAAAGGGAGGGAGGGAGAGTGTGAAAGGGAGGGAGGGAGAGTGTGAAAGGGAGGGAGGGAGAGTGTGAAAGGGAGGGAGGGAGAGTGTGAAAGGGAGGGAGGGAGAGTGAGAGTGTGTGGGAGGGAGGGAGAGTGAGAGTGTGTGGGAGGGAGGGAGAGTGGGAGTGTGAAAGCGAGGGAGGGAGAGTGAGAGTGTGAAAGGGAGGGAGTGAGAGTGTGAAAGGGAGGGAGGGAGAGTGTGAAAGGGAGGGAGGGAGAGAGAGTGAGAGTGTGTGAAAGGGAGTGAGAGTGTGTGGGAGGGAGAGTGAGAGTGTGAAAGGGAGGGAGGGGGAGAGTGTGAAAGGGAGGGAGGGGGAGAGTGTGAAAGGGAGGGAGGGGGAGAGTGTGAAAGGGAGGGAGGGGGAGAGTGTGAAAGGGAGGGAGGGGGAGAGTGTGAAAGGGAGGGAGGGGGAGAGTGTGAAAGGGAGGGAGGGGGAGAGTGTGAAAGGGAGGGAGGGGGAGAGTGTGAAAGGGAGGGAGGGGGAGAGTGTGAAAGGGAGGGAGGGAGAGTGAGAGTGTGTGAAAGGGAGGGAGGGAGAGTGAGAGTGTGTGAAAGGGAGGGAGGGAGAGTGAGAGTGTGTGAAAGGGAGGGAGGGAGAGTGAGAGTGTGTGAAAGGGAGGGAGGGAGAGAGAGTGTGTGAAAGGGAGGGAGGGAGAGTGAGAGTGTGTGAAAGGGAGGGAGGGAGAGTGAGAGTGTGTGAAAGGGAGGGAGTGAGAGTGTGTGAAAGGAAGGGAGAGTGAGAGTGTGTGGGAGGGAGGGAGAGTGAGAGTGTGAAAGCGAGGGAGGGAGAGTGGGAGTGTGAAAGCGAGGGAGGGAGAGTGGGAGTGTGAAAGCGAGGGAGTGAGAGTGTGAAAGCGAGGGAGGGAGAGTGAGAGTGTGAAAGGGAGGGAGGGAGAGAGAGTGTGAAAGCGAGGGAGTGGGAGTGTGTGAAAGGGAGGGAGGGAGAGAGAGTGAGAGTGTGTGAAAGGGAGGGAGGGAGAGTGGGAGTGTGTGAAAGAGGGAGGGAGGGAGAGTGGGAGTGTGTGAAAGGGAGAGTGGGAGTGTGTGGGAGGGAGGGAGGGTGAGAGTGTGAAAGGGAGGGAGTGAGAGTGTGAAAGGGAGGGAGGGAGAGTGAGAGTGTGAAAGGAAGGGAGGGAGGGTGGGAGTGTGAAAGGTAGGGAGGGAGAGGGAGTGTGAAAGGGAGGGAGGGTGAGAGTGTGAAAGGGAGGGTGGGAGTGTGAAAGGGAGGGTGGGAGTGTGAAAGGGAGGGAGGGAGAGTGGGAGTGTGAAAGGGAGGGAGGGTGAGAGTGTGAAAGGGAGGGAGGGAGAGTGAAAGCGAGGGAGGGTGAGAGTGTGAAAGGGAGGGGGAGTGGGAACATGTTTCTGATGATGTACAGTTTATAAATTACACATTACTCACAGGAAAGACTCCATTTTGCAATGTTCTAATCCGACAAAGTGACAATGTATAAACTCCTTGCTTTGGACTCTGTTGTCAGCTTGCTGTAGTGTTTCAGTGACACTTATCTTTTCTCTATCCCAGTGGCTCACACCAGGACTGCCTCAGCAAAGACTGACAGAGTGCTGGAGTCTGGAATTCTCTGAAGTGGGGATTCTCTGGTAAGTATTTCTCCAGCTGCAATGGAACTGCTTGTTTAGAATTCCCTGTATAGATTACAAATGGGACAACAAGCTGCCTAAAGCAAAATACTGCCGATTCTGGAAACACTCCGCAGGTCCAGCAGCGTCTGTGGGGAGAGAATGAAGGGGGAACGTAGATTGCTAGATGTTTACAGCACAGGAGGAGGCCATTTGGCCCATCGTGTCCATGCTAGCCAGCAAAGATCTGATCGCCCGAATCTCATTATCCAGCACTTGGCTCCGGAGGTTATAGCAATGCAAGTGAATATCTAAATTTTACCAGAGTTTCTGACAGCCTTTCAGGCAGCGAATGTTCCTCTTCCCACAGACATGTCCCCATCTCGGTCTCCTTTGTTTTCATTCTATTTTATTTAATTTTTTACTGTTCTCTACCTTTTATTTATTGTCTTTCTTACCCCCTCACTCTTTCCCTTTAGTTCATCCCCCTTTCCTCACCTTTTCTCCCCTCCGCTTCCCCTTTTCTATATTCTGCCTCTGTCGTATTCCACCCACCCCCTCTTCCCCAAAAATCTCCATCTGTCACAGCTTACAACCTCTCTGCCGTTTGGCCATTCTCACCCTTTATTCTCTCTGTGGGCTGCCATTAGCAGCCTTTCCCCTTGTTTCTGTGGCTATGACTCATCTTTCATTCCCTCCCCCTGCAGTATAAATATCTCCCACTTTCTCTGCCTTTTAGCTTTGACAAAGGGCCGTCTGGACTCGAAACGTCAGCCCTTTTCTCTCCTTACAGATGCTGCCAGACCCGCTGAGATTTTCCAGCGTTTTCTCTTTTGGTTTCAGATTTCAGCATCTGCAGTAATTTGCTTTAATCCGATGTTTCCCCCAGGGGTTTGATATTGCCAGCATTTTCATTTGTTATTAAGCAATCCTGGTTAAATGATCTCAATAACAGACACTACCTGTCAGTAGGGGTTATTAGTTAATCAGCTCTGAACTCAGTGCTAATTACTGGGAGACTGGGTTCCCAGTTGTACTTTGGGTGTGACTGATGTCCAATGAAGTACGTGCAGAATCGTGAAAACAGTGTTAGAATCAGCGATAAGCGGCGATTCATTGCAGAACGGGAAGCAGCTGTGACCCCTTCTTTAAATAAACCGTGAATATTTGTATCGGAAACTCGAGACAGTAAGTATTTGATAGTTTTCTCCACTGCTGAGTACAAAGTTTTAAAGTTTATTTATTAGTGTCCCAAGTAAGGCTTATATTAACAGTGCAATGAAGTTACTGTGAAATTCCCCTAGTCGCCACACTCCGGCGCCTGTTCGGGTCAATGCACCGTAACCAGCACGTCTTTCAGAATGTGGGAGGAAACCGGAGCACCCGGAGGAAACCCACGCAGACACGGGGAGAATGTGCAGACTCCACACAGACAGTGACCCGAGCCAGGAATCAAACCCGGGTCATAGAATCATAGAAACCCTACAGTGCAGAAGGAGGCCATTCGGCCCATCGAGTCTGCACCAACCACAATCCCACCCAGGCCCTACCCCCACATATTTTACCTGCTAATCCCTCTAACCTACGCATCCCAGGACTCTAAGGGGCAATTTTTTTTCAACCTGGCCAATCAACCTAACCCGCACATCTTTGGACTGTGGGAGGAAACCGGAGCACCCGGAGGAAACCCACGCAGACACGAGGAGAATGTGCAAACTCCACACAGACAGTGAGCCGAGCCGGGAATCGAACCCGAGACCCTGGAGCCATGAGGCAGCAGTGCCACCCACTGTACCACCCCATTTAATATTTGTGTTGGAAACCCGAGGCAGTAAGTATTTGATATTTTTGTCCACTGCTGAGTACAAAGTTAGTGTGCAGAGAAATAAACTTCTAACTAACCAGAACCTCGGTATAAATAATTCAGACTAAGCTATGATTATGTGAATGGACTGCAGTTTGTGGGAGGTTGTGGACCGTGAACCATCTGGAATCTGCCTCAGTGTCATTGGGCTGCAGTGTGAGTTGGAGACATTCTGACAGGTATGAGAGGGGGGCTCTATATCTGGACAGTTCAGTCACAGCTCATAGAGAGAGGGAGGGTCAGAACAGGGCTGGTGTGATCGATAGAGGGCTCAGGAAGTGGAACGCAGGGGAGATGGACAGCGAGGAGCCATAGAGACTGATCCTATTCCCTGGGTTCAGTGTAGTTACTCCCTGGGAGGATAAGGGCACAGAGTGAGGGGCAGCCACAACGCTGACCAGGGCAGCTTGGAGCAGGAGGAAAAAGATTGTATCTTCTGAAGGACCTCTTCAAATGCAGACAAAATAGAATAAAACTTACTCCAACTTATCAATCAAAGAAAAGGTTCAATAAATAAACTTCATTATTCCAAACTTGGGGCCTCACCCTGGGCCAATCCAAGTTCCCCACAATTCCCAACAGGAATTGGAACCCAAGTGTAACATGGTGACTGCTGCGTATTTGATTTTCACTGCGGGCCACTATTGCGCAGTTGTTGGAATATTTTATTTATTATTGTCACATATATACAGTGAAAAGTATTGTTTCTTGCGCGCTATACAGACAAGGCATACCGTTCATAGAGTACATAGAGGAGAAGGAAAGGAGAGGGTGCAGAATATATCGTTGCAGTTACTGATAGGGTGAGGAGAAAGATCAGCTTAATATGTGATAGGTCCATTCAAAAGCGGCACGGTGGCACAGCGGTTAGCACTGCTGCCCCTCAGTGCCAGGGACCCAGGTTCAATTCCGGCCTTGGGTCACTGTCTGTGTGGAGTCTGCACGTCCTCCCCGTATCTAGATGGGTTTCCTCCGGGTGCTCCGGTTTCCTCCCACAGTCCAAAGATGTGCGGGTTAGGTTGATTGGCCGTACAAAATTGCCCCTTAGTGTCAGGGGGATTAGCAGGGTAAATACATGGGGTTACGGAGATAGGACCTGGGTGGGATTGTGGTTGGTGCAGACTCGATGGGTCAAATGGCCTCCTCCTGCGCTGTAGGGATTCTATGATTCCATGAAAAGTCTGACAGCAGCAGGGAAGAAGCTGTTGTTGAGTCGGTTGGTACGTGACCTCAGGCTTTTGTACCTTCTTCCCGATGGGAGAAAGTGGAAGAGAGAATGTCTGGGGTGCGTGGGGTCCTTAATTACGCTGGCTGCCTTTCTGAGGCAGCGGGAAGTGTAGACAGAGTCAATGGATGGGAGGCTGGTTTGCGTGATGGATTGGGCTACATTCACGGCCCTTCGTACATTCTTGGAATATTGTAAGCGATGGATGTGATAGAGAGTCATCTCAGTCTTGGTTCCCAGCCTGTTGAGGTTGAAAAGTGTCCCACTGAGTCAATCATGACCCCCCCCACTTGTGGAAGTTTGTCATGAATTGAGTTCCACGGCCAGGCTGAGGCAGATTGTGAAGAGAGTTGACAATCACACAGGTTACGGGAATAGGGATTGGGTGGGATTGTGGTTGGTGCAGACTCGATGGGCCGAATGGCCTCCTTCTGCAATGTAGGGATGCTATGAATCATACAGCTTTGCTTGACGCCGGTGCAGATACAGAAGGAGTCAGTTTCCACAAAGGGACGTTGCTGTGATACCAGCACCAGGAGTTGCAGGACAGTTAAAATGGATGTCCAATCCTCTGGAGGATTTTCCCAGGAGCTTTGTAGTTGAAGGAGTGAAAGCCTTTGACAGATCAGTAAAGGCCTTTGCAATATTCCAGACACTCTGCGTTGATTTGTTGAGCACCAAGGATGATATCCGTGATTTCCCTGGATGGCCAGATGCCACACTGCATCTCCGGAAGTTCGTCCCTGCCAATGGGAGGTCTGGGAGGATCCACGTTCGACTCATCGTGGACAGAAAGGATTTACCTCCCTCACAAATTGGTTTATCACCTTTCTTGAAACCGGAAACAACGCTGGCATCGTGAAAGCCAGCAGCTAGTGCCTGTCTGAGAGTTTGATCAAGAGTTAATGACCATTGACTTTATAGATCCCTGCGGGAATGTTGTCTGGATCACACACCTTGTTGGACACCTCGGTTGGACAGCCTTTCATATCTCAACAAGTGTTGGTCTCGGTGGCTTCAACTCCCCATGTGGAAGGATTGGTCTCTCACTCAACATCAGTCAGACCAAATTCCTCCACCAGTCCTGACTTGGAAATATATCCCCGTTCCTTCACAGTCGCTGGGTCAAAATCCTGGAATTCCCTCCCTAACGGCATTGTGGGTCAACCCACAGCACGTGGACTGCAACGATTCAAGATGGCAGCTCACCACCACCTTCTCAAGGGCAACTAGGGATGGGCAATAAATGCTGGCCCAGCCAGCGACGCCCATGTCCCACAAATGAATGAATTTTTAAAAAAACACACGCACCGACATCTCCAGCTCTCGTTATTGTTAGAATGTAACCAGTGACAACTTTGTATTGGATGTAATGTGGCCATTGGTCACAAGCTGTAAGGGTCAGCTGACCCAGTAAACCATAGAACCAATTACAGAATGATGTGATGGTCAGCTGACTCACTATAAATAAGAACCTGTTGGGAATTGTGTGAGACTTGGATTGGCCCAGGGTGAGGCCTTGAGTTTGGAGTAATGAAGTTTCTTTATTAAACCCTTTCTTTGATTTATAAGTTGGAGTAAGCTTTGTTCTATTTTTGTCTGCATTTGAAGAGTTACTTCTGATGAGACAGTTATTGATGGGTAAGATGCTCTGTTGGAGAGTCGGTGCAGACTCGATGGGCCGGATGGCCTCCTTCCGCACTGTAGGGATTCTGTGGAGCCAGAAGCTCTGGGTTCGAGTCCCACTCCAGGACCGGATGGCCAAGGGAGGGACATTCATAATGTGTTCAAACACATTGAGTATCACCCTGCAAATCCTTCCAAACACACATGGGCCATCAGACTGGGCCGGTCTCGGTGGAGTCAGGGCCTCTCCCATCACCTTTGACAGCTTCAGCCTCTAAGATCCGTGTAAGAGTGCATGTTACCATGGCGACATAGACTCCCTGATTGAACTCTGGCATGTCGCCATTGGGTGATAACTTGGTCCAAACTGTGACCTTCCAAAGTTCTCTCACTTCAGGAAGAGTTTCGGTAGATTGGAAAATTGTGCTTGTCACTTGGTGATGTCAGAAAGGTGAGAGAAACAAGATTTATCAACCAGTTGGTCTGACATCTGTTGTCGGGAAATTCCTCAAGTCTATATTTAAGCATCGGATGACCGAATGTCTTGAACTCAGAAACACAGGCAGTGGGGTAGGCCTCTCCTGACTAATTTGATGGAATATTTTTGAAGAAGTGATTGAAGTGGTGAACAGCCTTTAGTTATTATTTACATGGACTTGCAGAAGACTAAGTCCCTCCATTGTTGTCCTAGTTATACTGGCGTGACAATATGGTGACTCTTTCTAAAAAAAACTAAAGCTACCTTTTAAAAGACAGATGCAGGATGAAGTCCAGAGACCATCAGACACTTTTGTGGATTACAAAGCATTATCTTGAGGTGGCACAGTGGTTAGCACTGCAACCTCACAGCGCCGGGGACCTGGGTTCGATTCCCGGCTTGGGTCACTGTGCGGAGTCTGCATTTCTCCCCGTGTCTGCGTGGGTTTCCTCCGGGTGCTCCGGTTTCCTCCCACAGTCCAAAGATGTGTGGGTTAGGTGGATTGGCCATGCTAAATTGCCCCTTAGTGTCAGGGTGACTCGCTAGGGTAAATACATGGGGTTACGATTGTGGTCAGTGCAGACTCGATGGGCTGAATGGCCTCCTTCTGCACTGCAGGATTCTATGATTTTGTCTCCGGAGAGAACATTGAGGACCCTTCTTCTATTATTAACTCAATGTTTGTCAGACTAAATAAACTAAAGTCGCCACAGTCCCAGATGATCATGGCCTGCTTTCCCCTTTGAGGGGGAGAGCTGACAGCTGGTGATTTAACCTGAGGATCACCACACCTCAGGCGAGAGGCAAGGTTGAGAAGGCGGGGTCTTCATGAATAACTTCAGCCAGTACGGGATTTGAACCCATGTTGTTAGCGGCGCTCTGCATCACGAACCAGCCATCCAGCCAACTGAGCTAAAACAGAACCGCAACAACACCTTCTTTCTATAAAGATAATTGCGACTTTGCCTCCTCTTACACAAAATGCAATTGAAACCACAGATGGTACAAAGAATCCAACGGCTTGTCAGGATTACCACAATACCTTATCTGGACCATGACTCCACACTGATGTGAGGTCACCTGATACGGCGGCCATCTTTTCTCCCTGCTAACAGACAATATCAGAAAATCCAGACTGTTTTTGAGGGAAGACTGTCCTCTGACAGAGAGAGAGAGACCAGCAAAGAGCCATCAACTGCTGCAATCATTAGCAACCTCAGTATGGACCTGCAGTGCCTTGCAGGAGGAACAATGACTCTCTCCTCTAGCCTGTCCGCACCACCCCCCCACCAACAAGTTCACCTGAGTTCTCAACCTCTGACAGAGCGACCACAAGAGCCTTCACGGCCACGCGGAAATCCCAGTTTTTCCAAGATCTTCTCTTCCAGCCAAAACAAGTCAGCCAAGAAATATCAGGCCCATAACAATTGGCTGAATAAAATTCCATTTTTATAGTAACAACAAGCTCTGATGAAGGGTCATCTATACTCGAAACGTCGGCTCTATTCCCTCACCACAGACGCTGCCAGACCTGCTGAGATTTTCCAGCATTTTCTGTTTTTGTTTCAGATTCCAGCATCCGGAGTATTTTTTGCTTTGATCCATTTTTATAATTACTGTTTTAGCTTCAGCTGAATCTGGTTTTGGAGTGTGGGTGAATAGTCAGACTCTCACTTAACCTTCAGGGCATGTGCGTGCGAGGAATAAAGTAACTTCATTTATTTAATACATAAAAGTTATGAGCACTGGTTCAGTCGGGTCTGAGGCTATCCAATAGGGTCCCAGGCTAGGAGGGGCTAAAAACCCAGGGTCACCTGACCTGCACTCTTAAAGGGACAGTCCAGACCCCAAACCCCAACATACAATCACCTACCTTGCATTACACTGATCTTTCTCTACACCCTAGCTATGACTGTAACACTACATTCTGCACTCTCTCCTTTCCTTCTCTATGAATGGTATGCTTTATCTGTATAGCACGCGAGAAACAATATTTTTCACTGTATGCTAATGTGACAATAAATCAAATCAATATATATATATACATACATCACACTTTGCACTTGAAAAGGGTAGAACAGGGAACTTTTAAAGAGTTATTTAAAGTAACTCAATCACCCGGAGGGTAAGAAAATAGCTACACCCACATTTCAATATATTTGACCTTGGAAAGTAAAAGGTAACACTTTAAAATTGCCCGTGGCAATTAGAAACATAGAAACATAGAAAACTACAGGACAAAACAGGCCCTTTGGCCCCACAAGTTGTGCCGAACATATCCCTACCTTTTAGACCTACCTATAACCCTCCATCCTATTAAGTCCCATGTACTCATCCAGGAGTCTCTTAAAAGACCCTATTGAGTTTGCCTCCACCACCTCTGACGGCAGCCGATTCCACTCGCCCACCACCCTCTGTGTGAAAAACTTACCCCTCACATTTCCCCTGTACCTACTCCCCAGCACCTTAAACCTGTGTCCTCTCGTAGCAGCCATTTCCACCCTGGGAAAAAGCCTCTGAGAGTCCACCCGATCTATGCCTCTCAACATCTTATACGCCTCTATTAGGTCTCCTCTCATCCTACGTCTCTCCCAGGAGAAAAGACTGAGCTCCCTCAGCCTATCCTCATAAGGCATGCCACTCAATCCAGGCAACATCCTTGTAAATCTCCTCTGCACCCTTTCAATCTTTTCCACATTAGTTAGTCAAAGCTGGCACTCTTACATCTGAGGACAAATCATGGACCTGGTTTGGAACCTGGCAGAGTGACGATAGAGATAATTGGTTGAATATAACCAATGATGTCCCACTATGTCTGACCTCAACTCTTCATCAATATCTTTGATGATGAGATCGAAAACCACATCCGCTTTACTGATGACACGTAGATAGGCAGCGTTGGGAGCGGTGTGGATGGAAACATCAGATGAAAAAGAGATATTGACAGATTTAATGAATGGATTGCCGTGTGGGCAAATGCAGGTTACCCACTCTGTATTATGTACGCCCTTATGGACTAAGGTTGCGTAAAGAATCGCAGGGTAGGCCTGGTAACTTGAGCTCTTTATATGATCACTGAATCACAGTCAGGTCTAAGACTGTCCAACAGGGTCCCAGGCTGGGAGGGGCTAAAATCCCAGGGTCAACGAGAGTTGGGGGGGCCCAGGTTCATAGATCATTAAAATGTCATGGACAGGCACAGTAAAATAATCATAAAGGCTAATGGAATGCTGGCCTATATCCTGAGGGATAGAATACCAGGGGGGACAGAATTATGATTCATCCATTCGAAGCCTTGGTTTACTGGAGTTACTGTGAGCAGTTCCAGGCTCTGCATCTTAGGAAGAGTATATTGACCGTGGAGAGAGTGCAGTGAGAACGTGACCTGGAGTTCAAAGGGCAGAGTCTAAAAATCTGAGCCAGATCTTCCAGGAATGAAATAAGGAAATACTTCTTCACAGAAAGGCTGGTAGAGATTTGGAACCTTCCTGATGTTAGATCAGTTGTTAATTTTATAATCTGAGGTTGATTTTTATGTGCTGAAGGTATTAGAACAAAGGCAGGTCATATCTGGAGTTAGGTTGCATGATCCCATTGACTGATGGAATAGTTCTCCTGTGCTGAGGGGCCTCCTTTATGGGCGGTACTGTGGCGCAGTGGTTAGCACTGCTGCCTCACAGCTCCAGGGACCCAGGTTCAGTTCCGGCCTCGGGTAACTGTGTGGAGTTTGCACGTTCTCCCCGTGTCTGCGTGGGTTTCCTCCGGGTGCTCCGGTTTCCTCCTACAGTCCAACGACAAGCAGGTGAGGTGGATTGGCCATGCTAAATTGCCCCTTAGTATCAGGGGGATTAGCAGGGTAAATACTTGGGGTTACGGCGATAGGGCCTGGGTGGGATTGTTGTCGGTGCAGGCTCGATGGGCTGAATGGCCCCCTTCTGCACTGTAGGGATTCTATGATTCTTTCCCATGTTCAGCTGACTACCGCAATTGGTGATGATGGAGGGGATATGTAAAACATTGTGAGTTTAGCATGAGGATTGACGCAGAGAATGTCTTGGTGGCAGGGTTAGTGGAATCTGCAGTTATTGTGTAACCAGGGTGAACCGGGCTGTGTTTAGCCTGTCCTTTAGCACTGTGTGTGCACAAACACGGGTGTTTTTTCACAATGTAGACTGGAACTCTGTTCCCCATTTATTCACTGTTTGAGTTTCTTTTGATTATTTAACAGGGGCAGGGTATTTACTGGAGATTAAAGATCCAGCCAGTGAGAGTTGTAAGTTGGGTCTGTTTTGGGAATTCCGTGCACAGTGAATCTGTGCCGATTGCCCAGAAGGTGGATGTAATTCAGTGGTTATTGACACATAACCAGGTCCCAGCCATCAGCCACAGTGAGGAGGCGTTGGTTGTTTTGAACTGTCTCAGTCCTTGAGATAAAGGTGCTGTCACGGTGCTGTGAGGTTGATGGCCTTTTGGAAGGGCCTGTGCTTGGGGGGCAGTACTGGGGGGGGGGCCGCACTGTCGGAACTGTCACCTTTTGGATCAGACATTAAACAGGGGGCTCCATTCACCCTGTCATATGGATGTAAATAATTCTGGGACATTATTCAAAGAAGAGTCGAAGAGTTGGAGAGTTCTCCTTTAGTGTCTGGTCAGTTATTATCCTTCAGTTGACATCACGGCACGGTAGCACAGTGGTTAGCACTGCTGCTTCACAGCTCCAGGGACCTGGGTTCGATTCCCGGCTTGGGTCACTGTCTGTGTGGAGTTTGCACATTCTCCTCATGTCTGCGTGGGTTTCCTCTGGGTGCTCCAGTTTCCTCCCACAGTCCAAAGATGTGTGGGTTAGGTTGATTGGCCACGCTAAAATTGCCCCTTAGTGTCCTGAGATGAGTAGGTTAGAGGGATTAGCGGGTAAAATATGTAGGGATATGGGGGTAGGGCCTGGGTGGGATTGTGGTCGGTGCAGACTCGATGGGCCGAATGGCCTCTTTCTGCACTGCAGGGTTCTATGAATCACCACCGATTATCCAGTATCTTTGCTGTTTGTGGGATCGTGCTGTGTAAAATAGCTGCTGCATTTCCTGCATTACAGCCACGATCGCACCTTGGAAGTAAATCTTTGACTGCAAAGAACTCTGGGATGGTCTGCGGACGTGAAAGGTGCTATAGAAATGCAATCCCTGTGTTCTCTGCTAGCATGAGGAACGTCTAAATAAATTGGGACTCTGATTTGTAAGTTGAGATGGCATTGGAAGAATTTGATTTGATTTATTATTGTCACATGTATTAACATACAGTGAAAAGTATTGTTTCTTGCCCGCTATACAGACAAAGCATACTGTTCATAGAGTACATAGGGAAGGAAAGGAGAGGGTGCAGAATGTAGTGTTACAGTCATAGCTAGGGTGTAGAGAAAGATCAACTTAATGCGAGGTAGGTCCATTCAAAAGTCTGACAGTAGCAGGGAAGAAGCTGTTCTTGAGTTGATTGGTACGTGTCCTCAGACTTTGTATCTTCTTCCCGATAGTAACCAGACTGCGGTTGTCAATGTTCTTCCTGAAGCCGCTGCTTGTCCATCCCACAGTTGTATATTCACTGGGTACGATCCACTCTTAAAACCATGCGCACACAGAGCTTGTTCAGCCCATTGTACCTGGGCTGCTATCAGCTCTCCAATCTCCTATTCTGTCCCCTTCATTTCCAATCCCGCTTTGAGATTATGTTCCTGTTTCAATATCCCGAACGCTGAATCATTTCCTTTTCATAGAATCCCTACAGTGCAGAAGGAGGCCATTCGGCCCATCGAGTCTGCACCGACCACAATCCCACCCAGGCCCTATCCCCGTCACCCCATTTATCCTGCAAGTCCCCCAACACTAAGGTGCAATTTAGCACGGCCAATCCACCGAACCTGCACGTCTTTGGACTGTGGGAGGAAACCGGAGCACCCGGAAGAAACACGGGGAGAACGTGCAAACTCCACACAGACCCGAGGCCGGAATCGAACCCGGGTCCCTGGCGCTGTGAGGCAGCGGTGCTAACCACTGTGCCACCGTGCCGCCCAGTTCTAACAATTTAGAATGCTTCACACATCAAGAGATGCATGAGGCAGAGAGTGCACGGGCTCACATCCATTTTCCATAGCTGTTCTTCCTGGAACAGATCTCTAACCTGAAGCTACCAGATGAGGGGCACTAGGAGCCGCTCCGGGTCTTACCGCCTGTCCATGGGTATATTGGGAGGATTTATAGCCTGATAAGCACCTTGCCTGACCACAAACATGGCCATTACATCCAGCAGTAGGACTGGAGCCTGGAGCTACAGGCTCCGAGGTAGGGACATTTCCCAGTGCGCCACAAGACTCCCTCTTCTAACAGAGACCTGTGTGAACATTTCCACTTCTTTCCACCCTCCTGCTATCCCCCCCCCCCCACCCCCACCCACCCACCCCCAACCCAAATCCTCCAGTGAATATTTCAGTGTTCACGTGTTAGTTTTAAAGCAGTCAGTTGGTGAGGTGGCATTTAACTAAATCCTGGGTTTCTGAGTAATCCACACTGGAACTGTGTATGGATAACAACCAATTGATGCCCGCTCTGTGTTATTGAGGGCAGTGATTGGTTAATTGATGCCCCCTCCGTGTTGGTGAGGGCAGTGATTGGTTAATTGATGCCCCCTCCGTGTTGGTGAGGGCAGTGATTGGTTAATTGATGCCCCCTCCGTGTTGGTGAGGGCAGTGATTGGTTAATTGATGCCCCCTCCGTGTTGGTGAGGGCAGTGATTTGGTTAATTGATGCCCGCTCCGTGTTGGTGAGGGCAGTGTTTGGTTAACTGATGCCCGCTCCGTGTTGGTGAGGGCAGTGATTGGTTAATTGATGCCCCCTCCATGTTATTGAGGGCAGTGATTGGTTAATTGATGCCCCCTCCGTGTTGGTGAGGGCAGTGATTGGTTAACTGATGCCCGCTCCGTGTTGGTGAGGGCAGTGATTGGTTAATTGATGCCCCCTCCATGTTATTGAGGGCAGTGATTGGTTAATTGATGCCCCCTCCGTGTTGGTGAGGGCAGTGATTGGTTAATTGATGCCCCCTCCGTGTTGGTGAGGGCAGTGATTGGTTCATTGATGCCCGCTCCGTGTTGGTGAGGGCAGTGATTGGTTAATTGATGCCCCCTCCGTGTTGCTGAGGGCAGTGATTGGTTAATTGATGCCCGCTCCGGGTTGGTGAGGGTGTGGTTGTGTTGTGTAATAAACGCAGCTGCCGTTGCAAATTGGAAGACCCACATTTTTCCTTAATTAAAGAGTGTGAGCTGAGACAGTCAAAAGCAAAGCAGTTGTGAAAGAAGGTTCTGTGGGAGTTGAGCTTCCTGCAATTTGATCTTCAGTGTTGGACGTGCCATGTGAGGCAGGCTCTTTGGCAGAATGTCTCTCTGATCCCGGCACTGTGGCGACACTTCACCTGAAACAGAACCAGTCAGCAGATCTTGTCTAAAATCTGCCCAGACCAGCGGCGATGTTCACTCATCCATGTCTAGCTGAGAATTGAGCCGCTCCCTGGGGAAGTTCCTGTCTCCCCAGAGCGTGATTTTCTCTTGTGAAATCTGTCATCATATTTCCCTGAGCTGGGACCAGTGTTTCTCTTAAACAGAGTTTATCGCAGAATAGGCTGGAGCTTTCTTGTGGTTCCAGGAGTTTTTTTTATATGAGTTATAAGGAGAGGCTGGATAGACTGGGACTTTTTTCTCGGAGCGCAGGAGGCTGAGGGGTGATCTGAAAGAGGTCTACAAAATAATGAGGGGCACAGATCAGCTAGATAGTCAATATCTTTTCCCAAAGGTAGGGGAGTCTAAAACTAGAGGGCATAGGTTTAAGGTGAGAGGGGAGAGATACAAAAGTGTCCAGAGAGGCAATTTTTTCACACAGAGGGTGGTGAGTGTCTGGAACAAGCTGCCAGAGGTAGTAGTAGAGGTGGGTACAATTTTATCTTTTAAAAAGCATTTAGACAGTTACATGGGTAAGATGGGCGGAGAGGGATATGGGCCAAATGCGGGCAATTGGGGCTAGATTAGAAATCATAGAAACCCTACAGTACAGAAAGAGGTCATTCGGCCCATCGAGTCTGCACCGACCACAATCCCACCCAGGCCCTACCCTCATATCCCTACATATTTTACCCGCTAATCCCTCTAATCTACGCATCCCAGGACACTAAGGGGCAATTGTTTAGCATGGCCAATCAACCTAACCCACACATCTTTGGACTGTGGGAGGAAACCGGAGCACCTGGAGGAAACCCACGCAGACACGAGGAGAATGTGCAAACTCCGCACAGACAGTGACCCAAGCCGGGAATCGAACCCAGGTCCCTGGAGCTGTGAAGCAGCAGTGCTAACCACTGTGCTACCGTGCCGCCCTGGGGTTAGGGGTTTTAAAAAAAAGAGTGGCATGGACAAGTTGGGCCGAAGGGCCTGTTTCCATGCTGTAAACCTCTACGACTCTAATCTGCTCTGGCCAATATTTCAGTTAGCTGTATTGTATCTGTCCAATTCAGAGACTGTAACCAGCTTCTTCATCCAAAGTTTTACCCAGGCGCCTTTATTTATGGGAAGAACAAAGTACGGGCACAGATATATAACACAGCAAACTTTATTAACTATAGTGAACCCGTAAATTACCCACAATGTATACAAGAAGCCCAGGATTCGGCGATACTACACGTAAGGATGGCTTGCGAGGCTGTAGATCCGGTTCATGAATCCCTCTGGTTCCTCTTCGCGAAGGTGATTCTCGCTGGCCGTTTCTTCCTTCCTTCCTTCTCTGGTCCGGTCCGGTTTCGGTCGTCTCCCATCTCGAGTCTTTGCTCCCAAGGTGTCGGAAATGCCTGGAGCGGAGGCTGCACTCACCTGATGAAGGAGCAGCGCTCCGAAAGCTCGTGATTCCAAATAAACCTGTTGGACTTTAACCTGGTGTTGTGAGACTTCTTACTGTGCCCCACCCCAGTCCAACGCCGGCAACTCCACATCATGGCTCTTATCCCCCTGTGGCCTCCCGCCTTTTCCCACCTGCCCTTGGCCTTCTGCCAATGGGGTCTCGGGAGTGGGGGGTTCTCAGCGCCCAATGGTCCAGTTGATGACCTGTAGACAGGTCACCTGAGCCTTCCCCGGGTGCCTTGGAGTCTGGCTGCACCAAGGCTGTGGGCAATAGGCCGGTGCATGTCAAATAGGAGCGATGATGACTTGTTGGGTTATTGATGGGGCTGATCCAGACAGATCCCGGCAGCCTGTCTGAGTTCTGGATGTTCGAACTCTGGCCAGATCTGATTTCCTGCAGGCTATTGGCTGGAGCTGCCTGTAGTTTAATTTTGAGCTCCCAATTCTTTAATTTCAAATGTCCAGTTTTATTTTGAGGTCAGCAACACAGTCAACTCCAGCTGAACAAACAGGATAAACCTTCCTCCGGCTTGGGGCAGTATGGTGGCACCGTGGTTAGCACGGCTGCCTCATGGTGCCAGAGACCTGGGTTCAATTCCCGGCTTGTGTCACTGTCTTGTGTGGAGTATGCATGTTCTCCCCGTGTCTGCGTGGGTTTCCTCCGAGAGCTCCAGTTTCCTCCCACAGTCAGAAAGACGTGCTGTTTAGGTGCATTGACCATGCTAAATTATCCCTCAGTGTCCCCGAACAGGTGTCGGAGTTTGGTGACTCGGGGATTTTCACAGTAGCTTCATTGCAGTGCTAATGTAAACCTTACTTGAGACTAATAAATAAACTTTTTTGTCAGTTGCTTTAGACGTCATTGTTTATTTTCGACACAGGAAATATTTGTATAAAGATTTAATGATGGTCCATTACCATCCCCCCCTGAATCTGCTTCTTTGTGTAAACCTCGAGCAAACAGAGTGAGTAAGAAAAGATGAGATATTCAGTGTAAATGAAAAAGGTTCAGATTTTGAACAAATCCTAAAGAATGGAAGGAAAGGGCAGCTGAACAGAGTGACTGTTACAGGGTGAGAGGTCAGAGGAGTGCATTATTCGGTGACACTCTACTTGAAGGGAAACATGAAGCAAGGGAAAAGTGGGCAGGTTTTATTCTCAGCTGTAGCTCGGCTGGGAATAGTCTCGGGATAGTAAAGAGCGAGACTTCAGCAAGGAAAGCGGGGTATAGAGATTTGGAGTGTTGCGTGCAGTTCTGGTCACCACACTACCAGAAGGACGTGGAAGCTTTGGAGAGAGTGCAGAGAAGGTTCACCAGGATGTTGCCTGGACTCGAGGGCGTTGGCTATGAGGAAAGGTTGAATAAACTAGGATTGTTTTCACTGGAAAAGTTTAAAGTTTATTTATTTGTGTTAGTTTAGTTTGTTTATTAGTGTTAGGTTAGTTAGTTTAGTAGTAAAACTTTGGATGAAGAAGCTGGTTACAATATCTGAATTGGACAGATACAATACAGCTAACTGAAATATTGACCCGAGCAGATTAGACTCGTAGAGGTTTACAGCATGGAAACAGGCCCTTTGGCCCAACTTGTCCATGCTGCCCTTTTTTGTAAAACCCCTAATCTAGTCCCAATTGCCCGCATTTGGCCCATATCCCTCTCTGCTCATCTTACCTATGCAACTGTCTAAATGCTTTTTAAAAGTTAAATTGTACCCGCCTCTACTACTACCTCTGGCAGCTTGTTCCAGACACTCACCACCCTCTGTGTGAAAAAATTGCCCCTCTGGACCCTTTTGTATCTCTCCCCTCTCACCTTAAACCTATGCCCTCTAGTTTTAGACTCCCCTACCTTTGGGAAAAGATATTGACTATCTAGCTGATCTATGCCCCTCATTATTTTGTAGACCTCTTTCAGATCACCCCTCAGCCTCCTACGCTCCAGAGAAAAAAGTCCCAGTCTAATTAGTGTCGGTTTACATTAACACAGCAATGCAGTTACTGTGAAAGTCCCCTAGTCGCCACACTCCGGCACCTGTTCAGGTACACTGAGGAAGAATTTAGCATCCACTCACCTGGCACTCACCCACCCACTCCTACAACCACCGTCCGCCCCACCCTGTGACAAAGACTGTAGGTTGCACTGGACTCCTCATTCAGCTGAGAACTCATTGTTACCGTGGAAACGATTCTTCCCTGCCTCCGGGGGACTGACTGAGAAGATGAAGCCCTCCAAATCCCACAGTTCCGGATTCAAATCCCACTCCAGGAGTTAACCACATAAATCAAAGCTGACCCTCCAGTGAAGTGCTGAGGGACTGTCAGAAGGTCAATGCTGAGGGAGTGCCGCACTGTCAGAGGGTCAGTGCTGAGGATGTGCCGCACTGTCAGAGGGTCAGTGCTGAGGATGTGCCGCACTGTCAGAGGGTCAGTACTGAGGGAGTGCCGCACTGTCAGGGGGTCAGTACTGAGGGAGTGCCGCACTGTCAGAGGGTCAGTGCTGAGGGAGTGCTGCACTGTCAGAGGGTCAGTGATGAGGGAGTGCTGCACTGTCAGAGGGTCAGTGCTGAGGGAGTGCCGCACTGTCAGAGGGTCAGTGCTGAGGATGTGCCGCACTGTCAGAGGGTCAGTGATGAGGGAGTGCTGCACTGTCAGAGGGTCAGTACTGAAGGAGTGCTGCACTGTCAGAGGGTCAGTACTGAGGGAGTGCCGCACTGTCAGAGGGTCAGTACTGAGGGAGTGCTGCACTGTCAGAGGGTCAGTACTGAGGGAGCACCACATTGTTAGAGGGTCAGTACTGAGGGAGCACCACATTGTTAGAGGGTCAGTGCTGAGGGAGTGCCGCACTGTCAGAGGGTCAGTGCTGAGGGAGTGCCGCACTGTCAGAGGGTCAGTATTGAGGGAGTGCCGCACTGCCAGAGGGTCAGTACTGAGGGAGTGCCGCACTGCCAGAGGGTCAGTATTGAGGGAGTGCCGCACTGTCAGAGGGTCAGTGCTGAGGATGTGCCGCACTGTCAGAGGGTCAGTGATGAGGGAGTGCTGCACTGTCAGAGGGTCAGTACTGAAGGAGTGCCGCACTGTCAGAGGGTCAGTGCTGAGGGAATGCTGCACTGTCAGAGGGTCAGTACTGAGGGAGCACCACATTGTTAGAGGGTCAGTACTGAGGGAGCACCACATTGTTAGAGGGTCAGTACTGAGGGAGCACCACATTGTTAGAGGGTCAGTGCTGAGGGAGTGCCGCACTGTCAGAGGGTCAGTGCTGAGGGAGTGCCGCACTGCCAGAGGGTCAGTGCTGAGGGAGTGCCGCACTGCCAGAGGGTCAGTGCTGAGGGAATGCCGCACTGTCAGAGGGTCAGTACTGAGGGAGTGCCGCACTGTCAGAGGGTCAGTACTGAGGGAGTGCCGCACTGCCAGAGGGTCAGTGCTGAGGGAATGCCGCACTGTCAGAGGGTCAGTATTGAGGGAGTGCCGCACTGTCAGAGGGTCAGTGCTGAGGGAATGCCGCACTGTCAGAGGGTCAGTATTGAGGGAATGCCGCACTGTCAGAGGGTCAGTACTGAGGGAGTGCCGCACTGTCAGAGGGTCAGTATTGAGGGAGTGCCGCACTGCCAGAGGGTCAGTACTGAGGGAGTGCCGCACTGTCAGAGGGTCAGTACTGAGGGAGTGCCGCACTGTCAGAGGGTCAGTACTGAGGGAGTGCCGCACTGTCAGAGGGTCAGTACTGAGGGAGTGCTGCACTGTCAGAGGATCAGTATTGAGGGAGTGCCGCACTGTCGGAGGTGATATCTCGTTGAACCGGGGCCCTGTTTGCCTCAGCTGGATTGGAAAGATCCCGCCGGCACTCTTTTGAAGACATTCTCCCCGGTGCCCAGACTAACGTTTACCCCTCATTCGTCACTGAAGCAGTGTCAATGGTCATTATCACATTGCTGTTTGTGGGATCTTGCTGTGCACAAACAGGCTGTCGCCTCACCTACAGGACAAAATTCATTGGCTGCAAAGTGCTTTGGTGGTTGTGTAAAACCCTGTATTCGTGCAGATCTTTCTCATTGCCTGGGATAGAATAACTCTGAGGAATGGTGACGTGCTGCCTTCCTCACTGTTCACTTCAGCACAGCGACGATAAAGAGGGAAGGAAAGCGGCATCATTCGAACTGAGGTGAATTGGCGATTGGCTGACAGATGACTGGACCAGTGAGAGAAGTCATTCTGTTTGTGGGTGAGGTTATGTTGGGAGTGCTGGAGTGAGTGCTGGAAAACAGTCCACAATGTAGTGCAGTATTGGTCCCCTTATATGAGGAAGGATATATTGGCATTGGAGGGAGTGCAGAGAAGGTTCATCAGGTTGATACCGGAGATGAGGGGTTTGGATTATGAGGAGAGGCTGAGGAGATTGGGTTTGTACTCGTTGGAGTTTAGAAGGATGAGGGGGGATCTTATGGAGACTTATAAGATAATGCGGGGGCTGGATAGGGTGGAGGCGGAGAGATTCTTTCCACTTAGTAAGGAAGTTAAAACTAGAGGACACAGCCTCAAAATAAAGGGGGGTCGGTTTAAGACAGAGTTGAGGAGGAACTTCTTCTCCCAGAGGGTGGTGAATCTCTGAAATTCTCTGCCCACTGAGGTAGTGGAGGCTACCTCGCTGAATATGTTTAAAGCGCGGATGGATGGATTCCTGATCGGTAAGGGAATTAAGGGTTATGGGGATCAGGCGGGTAAGTGGTACTGATCCACGTCAGATCAGCCATGATCTTATTGAATGGCGGGGCAGGCTCGAGGGGCTAGATGGCCTACTCCTGCTCCTATTTCTTATGTTCTTATGTACCGCTGCCTCTCTCCATATCTCAACCTGTAATTGTTGTCTGTGGCATTACTTGAACTGATTGGATTCATTATTGTCACATGTATCAGTATACAGTGAAAAGCAACGTTTCTTGCGTGCTATGCAGACAAAGCATACCATTCATAGAGTGCATAGGGGAGAAGGAAAGGGGAGAGTGCAGATGGTAGTGTTAGTCATATCTAGGGTGTAGAGAAAGATCAACTTAATATAAGGTAGGTCCATTCAGAAGTCTGATGGCAACAAGGAAGAAGCTGTCCTTGAGGCGGTTGGTACGTGACCTCAGACTTTTTTGTCTTTTTCCCCACGGAAGAAGGTGGAAGAGAGAATGTCTGGGGTGCGTGAGGTCTTTAATTATGCTGGCTGCTTTGCCGAGGCAGCGGGAAGTGTAGACAGAGTCAATGGATGGGAGACTGGTTTGTGTGATGGATTGGGCTACATGCATGACCTTTTATAGTTCCTTGCGGTCTTGGGCAGAGCAGGAGCCATACCAAGCTGTGATACAACCAGAAAGAATGCTTTCTATGGTGTATCTGTAGAAGTTGGTGAGACACTATTTGTGAAACAAGAAGTTGTAGAAATAATGGAAGGTCGACAGCGAAACAAAACCCAGTCGGGTGAGAAGAGGGACACGGGAAATGGGCAAGCTTTACCACGTTGGTACACACAGGGGAGTGCTGAGGGAGTGGCGCACTGTCAGAGGGTGAATACTGAGCGAGTGCCGCACTGTCAGAGGGTCAGTACTGAGGGAGTGCCGCACTGTCAGAGGGTCAGTACTGAGGGAGTGCCGCACTGTCAGAGGGTCAGTACTGAGGGAGTGCCGCACTGTCAGAGGGTCAGTACTGAGGGAGTGCCGCACTGTCAGAGGGTGAATATTGAGGGAGTGCCGCACTGTCAGAGGGTCAGTACTGAGGGAGTGCCGCACTGTCAGAGGGACAGTACTGAGGGAGTGCCTCACTGTCGGAGGGTTAGTGCTGAGGGAGTGGCGCACTCAGAGGGTGAATACTGAGGGAGTGCCGCACTGTCAGAGGGTCAGTACAGAGGGAGTGCCGCACTGTCAGAGGGTCAGTACAGAGGGAGTGCTGCACTGTCAGAGGGTCAGTACAGAGGGAGTGCTGCACTGTCAGAGGGTCAGTACTGTCAGAGGTGATATCTTGTTAAATTGAGGCCTAGTTTGCTTCATCAGCTGGATTTGAAAGATCCCACAGGCACTATTTAGAAGATGGGCAGGAGAGTTCTCCCAGGTGCCCAGGCTGACCTTTATCCCTCATTCATCGCCAGAGCATTGAATGTTTTTAAGGCAAGGATAGATACATTTTTGAACAGTAAAGGAATTAAGGGTTATGGTGAGCGGGCGGGTAAGTGGAGCTGAGTCCACGAAAAGATCAGCCATGATCTTATTGAATAGCGGAGCAGGCTCGAGGGGCCAGATGGCCGACTCCTTCTCCTAGTTCCTGTGTTCTTACGCTCTCAGTTTTCCATTTACAGTACGCTTATTTTCAGAACGGCATTATAAAAATTCTCGGACCGGGAGGTTATTTTTACTGCAGCGTCCATAGCGACTGGGGAAACTGCTCTATCGCGGGAGTCGATCTGTGTGAGCTTGCAATCGGAAAGATGCTGGGTGCTGGATAAGGATCAGAACCCCACTGCTGCCTTGAACTGACTGACATCCGCTGGTCTCACCAGCATTCCGGGGCAGAGAGTAAGGGAGCCGAATGGAAAATTCCAGTGAGCCTGCCTCTGTCACAGTTTCAGCAGCTTTGCAAACGCTGTGTTCCAGTGTCTGGGAATCATTCTGTTCAGTGGTTAGGAATATCGGAGTGTGTTTTGTCTATTTACTGTCCATTTTATTTGGATCTTCCAAAGTGTCTTTTTTGCATTACTCTTAAATAGTGACGTATATACAGTTAGAATATTCAGTTGCGTTGTATGACTAGCTGAGTGTTTAGCTACACCGTACAGCTGGTTATTGTGCAGCTCGTTGTAGTTGGGATTTAATTAAAAAGCTAATTGCAGTGTAGCGCCAACTACAAGATTGTTGTCAGAACATTGCACTGAAAACTAATTTAAAGGTTCGGTGCGGCAATCGTGGAATAATGTATCCAAAAGCTGTTCTTGAATGTATTGTTGAGTATTTTTTCAATTCTCTTCACTGCATCAAAGTGAAGATTCTCGATCAGGTTTTGTGTTCTGCTGTTTGACATTGGCTGTGAACTTGGTGGAAAACCAGCGCGGGAAATCGGTATTTGATCCAACTTGCTCGGCGTCTGGCTGAGTCTGAATCGGTTGTTGATGCAGTGTCCTCAAGGTGGTTGTTATTTTTTAAAAAAATGTTTTACTCCTTTCTTAAAGCCACAAAGCCAATGCTCAGAGTGGAGCAGGCAAACTCAAGTCTTCAAAAACCAAATTCAAAATCCAATTGAATCCAATTCATGGTCCCCACACGGGAGAAAAACAAGATCCAAGATGAAGCATTGCACCCCATCCTGGGCCTAACCTGATGCTTGATTGTAGCCAAAAGGCCAGGTGGTTGTTGGGCTCAGGACCTTCCCGAATGAAGCTGGTGTCAGGCATTGGCTTTCAGCCCCATCAGCTGTCATTTTAGAACCATAGACTAGAATCATCGAATCCCTACAGTGCAGAAGGAGGCCATTCAGCCCATCGAGTCTGCACCGACCACAATCCCACCCAGGCCCTATTCCCGTAACCCCACATATTTGCCCTGATTTACTTTACCTGATTTACCCTGACCCTTAACACGAGGGTCATTGACTCTGTCCACACTTCCCGTTGCCTCGGCAAAGCAGCCAGCATAATTAAGGACCCCACGCACCCCGGACATTCTCTCTTCCACCTTCTTCCATCGGGAAAAAGATAGAAAAGTCTGAGGTCACGCACCAACCGACTCAAGAACAGCTTCTTCCCTGCTGCTGTTAGACTTTTGAATGGACTTACCTCGCATTAAGTTGATCTTTCACAACACCCTAGCTATGACTTTAACACTACATTCTGCACCCTCTCATTTCCTTCTCTATGAACGGTATGCTTTGTCTGTATAGCGCGCAAGAAATAATACTTTTCACTGCATCCTAAAACATGTAACAATAAATCAAATCAAAATCAATTTAGTATGGCCAATCAACCTAACCAGCACATCTTTGGACTGTGGGAGGAAACCGGAGCACCCGGAGGAAACCCACGCAGACACGGGGAGAATGTGCAAACTCCACACAGACAGTGACCCGAGGCCGGAATCGAACTGGAGTACCTGGCGCTGTGAGGCAGCAGTGCTAACCCACTGCGCCACCGTGCCGCCCATAATCACAGATCTTCACAGACTTAGTTTTTGACCGACATTTATTGAATTCAGTGATGAATCCCCTTGCTGCGTCTCACTGTTTTCGAGTGGGAATCCCATAAACAGGTGCTGATGTCGATGATATCAATCCCCTTCCGATTTTTAAAATTTTATGTGGGAGGAGTTAACAGTCTCCTTGCCTTTCTGTGACTGTTTGATAAACACAGGCACTCACTCAGACATCGGAACAATAGTTGTGTTTATTCGTGCTCCTGCTCGCAGACAGAGCCAGCAACTGTGGTAGAGTTAAGTCGTGCCAATCCGTTCTGACAAAGCACTGGTGCTGCGATTCACGAGGGTTGCCTCGAAGGCTTTGAATGTTTCCATTTCTTGATCTCCCATGCAGTCATCTTTTTCACCCAACGTATTTAATAAGGTAATAGATTTCAGGACTCTAATCGTCAAGGGGTATGGGGAAGAGAGGGAGAGTATGGCATTGAGATAGAGGATCAGCCATATTGAATAGCAGAGCAGGCTCGAAGGGCTGAATGGCCTACTCCTCCTCCTCTATTTCTCCTGTCAGAAAACTAATTCCGTTCAGAGAGCCACCTCAGGTTGCATTTATTTCTCTTTTTTGGTTTGTCTATGTGAAGGATGTCCAATACTTGGAAAAGCAACTAGTGTCACTTGTTAGGCAGCTATACCCCACATACCTTGTTTAAATCTGCACTTCCAGGTATATATACAGGTGGCACAGTGGTTAGCACTGCCGTCTCACAGCATCAGGGACCCGGGTTCGATTCCCGGCTTGGGTCACTGTCTGTGTGGAGTTCGCACGTTCTCCCCGTGTCTGCGTGGGTTTCCTCCGGGTGCTCCGGTTTCCTCCCACAGTCCTAAAGACGTGCTGGTTGGGTACATTGGCCGTGCTAAATTCTCCCTCAGTGTACCCGAACAGGCGTTGGAGTGTGGCAACTAGGGGATTTTCACAGTAACTTCATTGCAGTGTTAGTGTAAGCCTACTTGTGACTAATAAATAAACTTTAAAACTTTACGTTTTAATATATTAAACTATCAACGTTTGTGTCAATGTTCTTTACATATACGCTTCCAATATTTCAGTGTTTGTGTTGAGATAGAGTTGTCTAATGTATATTGTATATGTTTGGGGTGACAGTGGGGTATTGATATTGTCACTGGACTAGTACTGGGTTCGAATCCCACCACGGCAGATGGTGAAACTTGAATTCAATGAAATTCCAATGAGTGAGACACTCAGTTTAAGGGCAATTAGGGATATCCCATGAACAAATTTTTAAAAAATTGTATTAGTCAAAATGTAAAGACACAGAAAGCAGAGAATGTGGTGAATGTTTGTTCCCAGGACGATACCGAGTGTACAGGGAAACACTACAAAGCTTTGCAGAGGATACAAAGCTGAGAGAAGTGGTAAACGGTGAGGAGGACAGTAACAGACTGGGGAAACAGTCAGACCCATGGCAGGGGAGATTTGATTTGATTTATTATTGTCACATGTATTAACATACAGTGAAAAGTATTGTTTCTTGTGCGCTATACAGACAAAACATACCGTTCATAGAGAAGGAAAGGAGAGAGTGCAGAATGTAGTTTACAGTCACAACTAGGGTGTTGAGAAAGATCAACTTAATGCAAGGTAGGTCCATTCAAAAGTCTGAGACAGCAGCAGGGAAGAAGCTGTTCTTGAGTTGGTTGGTACGTGACCTCGGACTTTTGTATCTTTTTCCCGACAGAAGAAGGTGGAAAAGAGAATGTCCAGGGTGTGTGCGGTCCTTAATTACGCTGGCTGTTTTTCCCGAGGCAGCAGGAAGTGTAGACAGAGTCAATGGATGGGAGGCTGGTTTGTGTGATGGACTGGGCTTCGTTCATGACTCTTTGTAGTTTCTTGCGGTCTTGGACAGAGCAGGATCTGTACCAAGCTGATTTAACACACCCAAGTATGAAAATATATAAACTAATTGAGATGTCAAAGGGAGTGTCAGAACAGTGCGACCTGGGAGTGTATATACACAAATCAGGGAATGTGGGAGGATAAGGTGAGAAAGCTGCTAAAAATCTTCATTGTTTCTTGGTTTCATTAAGAGTGGAAACTCAGAGGACGGTGCCCTTTACAAATCACTTGTTTGGTCTCAGCTGGTGTATTGTGTCCAGCTCTGGGAACGGCACATTGGGAAGGATGTCAAAGTCTTGGGCTTGTTCTCAGAGGAAATGCATTGGAACAGTACCAGCGATGGGAAACCTCAGTTCTGTGCTGAGACTGGGGCTGTTCTCCTCAGAGTGGAGAGTGAGTGGGTTTGATGGAGTAAATGAGGAGGAACTGGTCGCAGTAGCAGGAGGTTTGAGCAAGGACACAGATTCAAAGCGATTGCCGAAAGAACACCAGGTGACATGTGGAAATGTTTTTACAAAACACAGAGTTATTGTGATCGGGAATGCGCTCCCTGAAAGAATGGATGGAAGTGGATTCGATAGGAACTTTCCAAAGAGAATTGGATTGGTGCATGAAGGACAAACATTTGCAGGGCTATGGGGGAAAGGGGGAGAAGGAGCGGGACTAACTGGATAACCCTTTCAAAGCTGGTACAGACATCATGGGCTGAATAGACAGTGCTGTCATACTGCACTTAACTCAGCAATAACCTGCTCAGTGACGTGTGGGGGGGGGGGGGGGGGGGGTGTTGTGGTGGAGGGTGGGGGGAGGGTGGGGGGTGTGTGTGGGGGGGAGGGTGGGGGTGGGGTGTGTGTGGAGGGTGGGGGGAGGGTGGGGGGGTGTGTGTGGGGGGGGAGGGTGTGTGTGGGTGGGGGGGTGTGTGTGTGGAGGGTGGGGCGGGTGTGTGTGTGGAGGGTGGGGGAGGGTGGGGGGGGGTGTGTGTGTGTGGAGGGTGGGGGAGGGTGGGGGGGTGTGTGTGTGTGTGGAGGGTGGGGGGAGGGTGGGGGGGGTGTGGGGGGAGGGGGGGTGTGTGTGTGTGGGGAGGGGGGGTGTGTGTGTGTGGGGGGGAGGGGGGTGTGTGAGGAGGGTGGGGGTGTGTGTGGAGGGTGGGGGGGGGTGTGTGTGGGGGGAGGGTGATGGGGGTGTGTGTGGGGGGGAGGGGGGGTGTGTGTGGAGGGTGGGGGTGTGTGTGGAGGGTGGGGGTGTGTGTGGAGGGTGGAGGGGAGGGGGGTGTGTGTGTGGAGGGTGGGGGGAGGGTGGGGGGGTGTGTGTGGGGGGGAGGGGGGGTGTGTGTGGAGGGTGGAGGGTGGGGGTGTGTGTGGAGGGTGGGGGGGGGTGTGTGTGGGGGGAGGGTGATGGGGGTCAGTCACCTCAGCTCTCGGAAATCTCTGCAGGAGTTCCTCAGGGGAGTGTCCTCGGCCCAACCGTCTTCAGCTGCTTCATCAATGACCTTCCCTCCATCAGAAGGTCAGAAGTGTGGATGTTCGCCGATGATTGAACAATGTTCAGCACCATTCGCAACTCCTCAGATACTGAAGTAGTCCATGTTCAAATGCAACAAGACCTGGACAATATCCAGGCTTGGGCTGACAAGTGGCGAATAACATTCATGCCACACAAGCTCCAGGCAATGGCCATCACCAACCAGAGAGGATTTAACTATCGCCTCTTGATATTCAGCGGCATTACAATCGCTGAATACCCCACTATCAGCATCCTGGGGGCTACTGTTGATCAGAAACTGAATTGGACCCAGCCATAGAGCAGGTCAAAGGCTGGGAATCCCATGGCGAGTAACTCACCTCCAGACTCCCCAAAGCCTGTCCACCATCTACAAGGCACAAGTCAGGAGTGTGATGGAATACTCCCCACTTGCCTGGATGGGTGCAGCTCCAACAACACTCAAGAAGCTCAACACCATCCAGGACAAAGCAGCCCCGCTTGATTGGCATCACATCCACAAACACTCACTCCCTCCACCTTGACCACCACCTTTTAGTTCCCGTCCAAACCACTCATCATCCTGACTTGGAAATATATTGTCATTCCTTCACTGTGGCTGGGTCAAAATCCTAGAACTCCCTCCCTAACAGCACTGTAGGTGTACCTACACCTCAGGGACTGCAGCGGTTCGGGAAGGCTGCTCACCATCACCAAGGGCAGTTAGTTTGGGCAATAAATGTTGGTCCAGCCAGTGAGGCTCACATCCCATAAATGAGTAAAAACAAACCTCCTCCTTCTAAAAGAATACATTTGTATTTAAAAAGCACCTTTCATAACATTCCAGAACTCTCTCTGGCAATGAGGCAATGTGTGGATAAGCTGTTTTTGTGATATTCATTGAAGGATCAGCATTAGCCAGGGAACGATCCCAACTCTCATCTTCAAATCGTGTACGGGATCTTTGACAGCCACCCGGGCGAGCTGATTAACATCTTATCGGAAAGATGACAGCGCAGACAGTGCGGCGCTCCCTCGGTGCGGCCCTCCCTCGGTGGGGCCCTCCCTCGGTGCGGCCCTCCCTCGGTGGGGCCCTCCCTCGGTGCGGCGCTCCCTCGGTGCGGCGCTCCCTCGGTGCGGCGCTCCCTCGGTGCGGCGCTCCCTCGGTGCGGCGCTCCCTCGGTGCGGCGCTCCCTCGGTGCGGCGCTCCCTCGGTGCGGCGCTCCCTCGGTGCGGCGCTCCCTCGGTGCGGCGCTCCCTCGGTGCGGCGCTCCCTCGGTGCGGCGCTCCCTCGGTGCGGCGCTCCCTCGGTGCGGCGCTCCCTCGGTGCGGCGCTCCCTCGGTGCGGCCCTCCCTCGGTGCGGCGCTCCCTCGGTGCGGCGCTCCCTCAGTGCGGCGCTCCCTCAGTGCGGCGCTCCCTCAGTGCGGCGCTCCCTCAGTGGGGCGCTCCCTCAGTGCGGCGCTCCCTCAGTGCGGCGCTCCCTCAGTGCGGCGCTCCCTCAGTGGGGCGCTCCCTCAGTGGGGCGCTCCCTCAGTGCGGCGCTCCCTCAGTGCGGCGCTCCCTCAGTGCGGCGCTCCCTCAGTGCGGCGCTCGGAGTACCTGTCTAGCTATTTAACTGCAGTGTTGCCAATTAAATCACGACTGGCGCCTTATAAATACATCGACCAACTTTACACAACAGCAACAAGAAAATACCCACTCATAAACCAGCGAGCCGTATTGATGCAACAGATTATTAAACTATTAACTGCTCAGATATATTCACAGATACCAAACGTGTTGAAACAACTCCTAGCATCAAACTGAAATAAAGCTCAGAATATACTTAAACCTATCAGTAAAAGTCTCACCTCTAAAACACCTGAACTTTGCAGAATCGCTGTTATGTCACAGCTTGTAACATTGCTCTGATATTAACATGTTCAGTGTAGTGCTTCCTCAGTACTGTGCCAGTGTAATGCTCTGTCTCTCTGACAGTGCGGCCCTCCCTCAGCACTGTCTCTCTGACAGTGCGGCCCTCCCTCAGTGCTGTCTCTCTGACAGTGCGGCCCTCCCTCAGCACTGTCTCTCTGACAGTGCGGCCCTCCCTCAGCACTGTCTCTCTGACAGTGCGGCCCTCCCTCAGCACTGTCTCTCTGACAGTGCGGCCCTCCCTCAGCACTGTCTCTCTGACAGTGCGGCCCTCCCTCAGCACTGTCTCTCTGACAGTGCGGCCCTCCCTCAGCGCTGTCTCTCTGACAGTGCGGCCCTCCCTCAGCGCTGTCTCTCTGACAGTGCGGCCCTCCCTCAGCGCTGTCTCTCTGACAGTGCGGCCCTCCCTCAGCGCTGTCTCTCTGACAGTGCGGCCCTCCCTCAGCGCTGTCTCTCTGACAGTGCGGCCCTCCCTCAGCGCTGTCTCTCTGACAGTGCGGCCCTCCCTCAGCGCTGTCTCTCTGACAGTGCGGCCCTCCCTCAGCACTGTCTCTCTGACAGTGCGGCCCTCCCTCAGCGCTGTCTCTCTGACAGTGCGGCCCTCCCTCAGCGCTGTCTCTCTGACAGTGTGGCCCTCCCTCAGCACTGTCTCTCTGTCTCACATTGCGGTGTTCCCTCGGCGCTGTCTCTCTGACAGTGCGGCCCTCCCTCAGCGCTGTCTCTCTGTCTCACATTGCGGCGTTCCCTCGGCGCTGTCTCTCTCAGACAATGCGGCACTCTCTCGGTGCTGTCTCTCTGACAGAGCAGTGTTCCTGCAGCGCTGCGTCAGTATGGATTCTGTCCTCCAGACTGTGGAATGTGAATCTAAACTGGGAGGAGACGCTGAATCTGGTTTCAGAGCAGACTCCATCTCTGAATCTGAAAGGAGACACTTGGAGCAAGGTCATGGGGGCCGGGGAGAGAGGGGTGGTGGGAAGGGGAGTGCAGAGGGGGAGGAGGGGAGGGGACCAGGGGGCTGTAGGGGAGCGGGGGGAGAGTGGAGCTGGGGGGTGGGGCGGTGGAGAATGGGAGAGGGGGGGAGGGGACCGGGGGAAGTGATAAGATAAAAGACTCAAAAAGTAAGTTTGTGAGCCTTCTAAAGGCAGTGAAAGAAAACCAGCACGAGTGTAATGGGTCAAATGGCCTCCTTTGCTGCTGTGTGGTTCTGTCACTGTGGAGTACAGGAGATCAGCTGGAGCTGAAGCGATGCGTGCTGAATGTGGTATTGTAAATTCTGTGTGTTTTAACCTCTGTAGTAAATAAAAACACAAAGTCAACTTTAATATTTAAACACAATTTATTTTATTCTGCAGCTATTTAAACAACAGTAAATACTTGCAATGCAGAAACCAAATCCTCACTACCTGTTACTTTATTTAACTTCAGGTCGATTCCCAATTAAAAGCTGGCCAGGATTTTGTCACATGGAATCAGTCCTAGTCCTCTTCCTCCTCCTGGTGTTGTCTCTCCTTGTGAGCCTGGTTCCCGGGTTCTCCACACTGCCTTTCTGAACAAGCTCTTTGTGTGAGCGGAGTTAAATCTCCGAAAGTTCCTTTGGAACCAGCCAGTGAATCGATCAGAAACCCCAATTGCATTTTTCAATTAGGCCAATGAAAATGTGTTCTTAGTGTGTTTACCCCAGTCCAACACCAGCACCTCCACATCAATGAACATGAGCCAGACTAGTGATATTGGTCACTCCAGACCCCATTGAATGCATATTGTTCCCATTCCAATGCCCAGATAAGGAACACTGGCTCCAAACGTCAGTAAAGAACTCCTCTCTGTTTCTTCAGAAGGAACTCTTCAAAATGCAGCTAATAAAACTACAACAAAACTTACTCCAACGTATAAATCAAAGAAAGGGTTTAATAAAGAAACTTCATTACTCCAAACTTGGGGCCTCACCCCGGGCCACTCCAACCTCCCCACAATTCTACATAGTTACTTATTTATAGTGAACCAGCTGGTCAGCTGACTATTACATCACTCTGTGATTGGTTCCATGGTTTACTGGGTCAGCTGACCCTTACATCTTGTTCCCATTGGTCACATTACATCCAATACAAAGTTGTCACTGGTTACGTTCTAGCAATGGTTTGGAGGGTAGGTCTTAGGAGGAAAGGTTGAGGGAGCTAGGGCTGTTCTCTCTGGAGCAGAGGAGGCTGAGGGGAGACTTAATAGAGGTTTATAAAGTGATGAAGGGGATAGATAGAGTGACCGTTCAAAGACTATTTCCTCGGGTGGATGGAGCTATTACAAGGGGGCATAACTATAGGGTTCGTGGTGGGAGATACAGGAAGGATATCAGAGGTAGGTTCTTTACGCAGAGAGTGGTTGGGGTGTGGAATGGACTGCCTGCAGTGATAGTGGAGTCAGACACTTTAGGAACATTTAAGCAGTTATTGGATAGGCACATGGAGCACACCAGGATGATAGGGAGTGGGATAGCTTGATCTTGGTTTCAGATAAAGCTCGGCACAACATCGTGGGCCGAAGGGCCTGTTCTGTGCTGTACTGTTCTATGTAACAATTTCTGCCAAGGACACCGTGGCCAGAATTCTACCGGCCCGCCCCGATTCCGGGCGGCGGACGAAGCTCGGAGAACGGCATTCTTCGTTGGCCTCGGGCGGGATTGTGCGAACTTCGGGCGGACGTGCTGGGAAAATTCCACCCCTTGTGCCCTTTGACTGGCCACAAGAAATCCCAGCACGGTGAAAAAACCACTTGAAGCAAAAACGCAGGTTTGCCTGATTGAAGATCTTCCAGCAGGTTCATAGTTAAATCTCTGCAAACCATTCAGCCGCAATAGTTTAATGAACAGCTTCAGGACATAGAAGCGCAGTCTAAACCGGGAAAGGGCAGCTTCCGGACTGGGAACAGGAGAAGGAACAGTGAGTCATTAACACCAGGGCTGGAGTCAGCCAGTTAACTGCCGGAGCCTGGAACCGGGAATTGTAGTAATCAGTGGAAGGCTGAATCAGATGGGCTGAATGGCCTCCCTTTCTTAGTGTGAACACTGACTGAACTGCCCTGTAATTGTGTGCAGAATGTATCAATATCTGAGCAATATGACATGATAGGAATGTATTTGCAGAGGCAAGTACAGAGCCAGAGTTGAGGCGAGGTTAGCCCCTGTTGGTGTAAATGATGGGATTTTTACTGATGTAGATTTGAGAATATTTTGAACTTTATTTCAGTTTGATGGGAGGTGTTTAAACGTGCGTGTTGCTGCTGAAAATATCCGAGTCGTTAACAGTTTAATGAGTCTGTTGACTGGCTGTTTTGTGGTCGTGTGTTTTCCTGCTGCTATTGTGTGAGGGAGCTCGATGGAATTAAGCTGTCAGCAGCGGCTTAATTAGCAACACTTTCACCTCGAGACTGCGACCAGAGAGAGACAATCTAGGCTGCTACTTGCAGTGGAATACCAAGAGAGCACGGCGCTGCCGGGGGGCGGGGGTGGGGGGTCAGTGCTGAGCAACCCGCTTTGTCAGGGGGTCAGTACTGAGTGTGAGAATGGATTTATTTCTGTATTTGTGAGGAACACGCTGTGTGTTTGTGTGTGTGAGAGGAGTGTGTGTGTGCAAGAGAGGACACTGTGTGTGTGTGAGAGGAGTGTGTGTGTGTGCAAGGAGAGGACACTGTGTGTGTGTGAGAGGAGTGTGTGTGCAAGGAGAGGACACTGTGTGTGTGTGAGAGGAGTGTGTGTGCGCATGTGTGTGTGTGTGTGTGAGAGGAGTGTGTGTGCAAGGAGAGGACACTGTGTGTGTGTGAGAGGAGTGTGTGTGCGCATGTGTGTGTGTGTGTGTGAGAGGAGTGTGTGTGCGCACGTGTGTGTGTGCAAGGAGAGGACACTGTGTGTGTGTGTGAGGTGGGTGGGAGTTCTGAGTTCAGAACTCCCGCCCACCTGACGAAGGAACAGCCCGTTCCGAAAGCTAGTGGCTTTTGCTACCAAATAAACCTGTTGGACTTTAACCTGGTGTTGTTAGACTTCTTACTGTGTTTACCCCAGTCCAACGCCGGCATCTCCACATCATGTGTGAGGAGAGACAGAGAGGGTGTGTAGCTGTGTGTGTGTGTGTGTGTGTGTGTGTGTGTGTGTGTTTGTGTGTCTGTAAGACATGAAAGGATGAAAGTGTTAGGTTTGTTCATTTGTAATGAGATTTTCCTGGTGGAGTGTTTTATAGGTTATGTTTAGAAATTTGAATGAGGAGATACATAGGGACCTTCTTCAACTGTTAAATTTGGAAAGGGAGTAAGGAGCTTTACTCAGACCCACCCCTACCCTAACCCCGTAACCCCGTGCATTTAGCCCGCTAATTCACAGATCCTGTGACATTCGGGGCAATTTAGCATGGCCAATCCACCTAATCTGTGCATCTTTGGCCTGTGGGAGGAAACCGGAGCACCCGGAGGAAACCCACACAGACACGGGGAGAACGTGCAGACTCTGCACTGACAGTGACCCGAACCAGGAATCGAACCCCGGTCCCTGGCGCTGTGAGGCAGCAGTGCTAACCACTGTGCCACCGTGCCGCTCTTTTAAGAAAGGAAATCTGCCGTCCTTACCTTGTCTGACCTACTGTGACTCCAGACACGCAGCAACGTGGCACTTAACTGCCTCTGAAATGGCCGAGTGAGAGAGTCAAGGGACAAGTAGGGGAGGGCAGCAAATGTTGGCCATGTGTCAGCAACACCCACATCCCCTCACAGAATCAAATAAAGAAATATAACTTAGGACCTGAAGCCAAATCAGAGGCTGAAGTTGGAGGAAATTCCTGCTGAAGCTTCTTGTCTCTAATATAAAATATAATTATTTACAGGTGTGTTCTTTGACATAAGTCGTTTTAGCAAACTGGGATCGTTTTTCCCTGCTTTGTTCGCTCATTCTGCGATTTAGATTAATCATAATTAACACTTCATTGCAGTGTTAATGTAAAGTTTATTTATTGGTGTCACAAGTAGGTTTACATTAACACTGCAATTAAGTTACTGTGAAAATCCCCAAGTCGCCACAGGCTGGCGTCTGTTGGGGTACACTGAGGGAGAATTTAGCATGGCCAATGCACCCTAACCAGCACGTCTTTCGGACTGTGGGAGGAAACCGGAGCACCCGGAGGAAACCCACGCAGACACGGGGAGAACGTGCAGACTCCGCACAGACAGTGACCTGAGGCCGGGAATCGAACCCGGGTCCCTGGTGCCGTGAGGCAGCAGTGTTAACCCACTGCGCCACCGTGCCTACTCGTGACACAATTGAATAAACTTTAAAACCTTGAACTCAGTAATGTTCTGCTTCCCTGGGAATGAAAACTGGTTCCAGACTTTGCTGTGTCAATTTATAACATGTTTTATTGCAGAGGCAGGTCCTGAGTGCAGTCGCCATGGAGATAGACTCCACTGCCTCCTCCTCGCTCCATTGGGACGGGTTTCGGATCATCTCAATAGTGCTTCCTTCAAAGGAATCTGGCGGAATTTCTATATTCAGTTGCATTTTGAAGCCTTGTCTCTTATCTGAGTTTTGTCCCTTTTTAGGAGGTTGTGGCAATTTGCAGGCAGTTAGGATCAGTTTAGTTAAAGTCCATCTCCATAAAAAAAATTATTTTCTATAATTAATCCAAGAGTCTGGGAATGGATCGCTGCATAATTATCAAATGGAAAACTGGGAGATGTGAAGTAATTAAACCTGGAGAGAGAGAGGGTTAGGAAATGTGTTACAGAGTCACAGAGCAATATAGCACAGAAACAGGCCCTTCGGCCCAACCAGTCCATGCCGACCATGGTGCCCTCCCAGCTGGTCCCAATTGCCCGCGTGTTGTTAAAACATTTGAGCAGAGGGACAGGTTCGGGTGTGTGGCAAACATACAGGGTAAAAAGAATATATTTGTATAGTGTGTCATAGCATCCCGACAGTGTATGAGGAGGCCATTTGGCCCATCAAGTCAGCACTGGTAACCATTCCAGAAATATGGGTGCAGGCTGGTCAGCTTACCCCAGGTTATAAGTTCTGCAGGAAGCATGTGGAATATGGCCAAAGGGGGGAGATTGATTGAGGATGAAACCATCTCAATGATGAGACAGGAAATAATAAGACCATAAAACATAGGAGCAGAATTAGGCCACTCGGCCCATTGAGTCTGCTCCACCATTCAGTCATGGCTGATATTTTTCTCATCCCCATTCTCCTGCCTTTTCCCCATAACCCCCGATCCCCTTATTAATCAAGAACCTATCTATCTCTGTCTTAAAGACACTCAATGACCCGGCCTCCACAGCCTTCTGAGGCAAAGAGTTCCACAGATTCACCACTCTCTGGCTGAAGAAATTCCTCCTCATCTCTGTTTTAAAGGATCGTCCCTTTAGCCTGAGGTTGTGCCCTCTGGTTCTAGTTTTTCCTACAAGTGGAAACATCCTCTCCATGTCCACTCTATCCAGGCCTCGCAGTATCCTGTAAGTTTCAATAAGATCCCCCCTCATCCTTCTAAACTCCAATGAGTGCAGACCCAGAGTCCTCAACCGTTCCTCATAATGAGTGGAAGATGTTAGTGGAGACTTTACGGCCAGAATTTTATGGACGTTCCCATTGGCGGGATTTTCCCGAGGCGTTCCCCGGTGATGGGGTGGGGCATACAACGGGAAACCCCATTGACGACAGTGGGACTAGAATGATCCTGCCCCCACACCCGGTGCTCCTTGGGTGGAATTAACAATGCAGTGGGATTTGTGTGTCTGCCCCCTGCTGGTACCTGCGAAGTGGAAACTTGTAGAAATGAAGGAATTAGACCATAAGACATAGGAGCAGAAGTGGACCATTCGGCCCATCGAGTCTGCTCCGCCATTCAATGAGGTCATGGCTGATCTGAAATGATGATCCTCAACTCCACTTTCCCGTCTTATCCCCATAACCCCCGATTCCCTTACTGATTAAACACTTGTCTGTCTCAGCCTTGAACAAGACAAGCGTATAGTAAAGGCAGAGAAATTTAACTTTCATGTAGATTCTTTAACAGACTTGCACGGGAAGTAGCCATTGCTGGCAAGGCCAACATTTGTTGCCCATCCCTAATTGCCTCTTGAGAGAATGGTGGTGAGCCGCCTTAGACCATAAGAACATAAGACGTAGGAGCAGAATTAGGCCACTCGGCCCATCAAGTCTACTGCACCATTCAATCATGGCTGATACTTTTCTCAATCCCATTCTCCTGCCTTTTCCCTTCTTGAATCCACCTGGGATCTGTAGTATGGTGCAACTGAGGAGCTTCCTCAGCCATTCCAGAGGCAGTTAAGAGTCACCCACATTGCTGTGGGTCTGGAGTCACACGTAGGCCAGGCCCAGGTAAGGTCGGCAGATTTCCTTCCCTAAAGGACATTAGTGAACCAGATGGGTTTTGCGACAATCAGTGATAATTTCATGGTCACCATCACTGAGACTAGCTTTCAAACCCAGATTCATTAATCACATTTAATTTCCACCAGTTGCCATGGAGGGATTTGAATCCTCGTCTACAGAGCATTAGCCTGGGCCTCTGAATTACTGTTCCATTGACGTTACCACTGAGTCAGCACATAAGACGGCACGGTGGTTAGCACCTGCTGCCTCACAGCACTAGGGACCCGGGTTCGATTCCGGCCTTGGGTCACTGTCTGTGTGGAGTCTGCACGTTCTCCCCGTGTCTCCGTGGGTTTCCTCCGGGTGCTCCGGTTTCCTCCCACAGTCCAAAGATGTGCAGGTTAGGTGGATTGGCCGTGCTAAATTGCCCCTTAGTGTTCCAAGCTGTATAGGTTGTGGGGGATTAGTGGGGTATATATGTGGGGTCGCGGGGCTGGGCCTTGGTACAAATCTCTGTCGGAGAGTCGGTGCAGACTCGATGGGCTGAATGGCCACCTTCTACAATGTTTCTGTTTCTGATTCTATCTCCCCATAACTTGAGATAAGATGTAATTTGAGATAATATAAGATTGAGCTAATGTGGCTGATGAGAATGGTACTAAGAGCAACAAGGGGGGACAAATCAAACATTAAGGGCTATAGGAGTGAGAATGAAGATAAACTTGCCAGGGCTGGAAAAAAAGCAAATCACAACAGGAGAGTGACTGGCCTGGAGCCATGTGAACTAAACCCTTGGAAACTGATAATGTGGATGAAACATAGAAACATAGAAGATAGGAGCAGGAGGAGGCCATTCGGCCCTTCGAGCCTGTTCCACCATTCATCACAATCATGGCTGATCATCCAACTCAACAATCCTGCTTTCTCCCCATAAAATCTTTGATCCCGTTCGCCCCCAAGTGCTATATCCAACCGCCTCTTGAATACGTTCAATGTTTTGGAGAAGATAAGGAAATGGGGGACATGTTGGATAATTGCTTTGCATCAGTATTTACTGTAGAGGAAGTGGGCAATTTTCCAATTCTCCCGAAGAAACTATTACTGAATCAGGACATTGACACAATTAGCTTAAGCAAGATGCCGATAATGAGGAAATTAATGGCACTAATTAGTGACAAATCCCCAAGGCCAGATAGCTTCCATCCCAGGGTCTGAAAGGTGGTAACTAATGTTCACTGATGTCCTTTAGGGAAGGATATCTGCCGTCCTTACCTGGTCTGGCTTACATGAAACTCCAGAGCCGCAGCAATGTTGGTGACTCTTAACTGCCCCTCTGGAAATGGCCGAGCAAGACACTCAGTTCAAGGGCAATTAGGCATGGGCAAAAATGTTTTTTTGAAAGTTTGTTTATTAGTGTCACAAGTAGGCTTATATTAACACTGCAATGAAGTTACCGGAGGAAACCCATGGGGAGAACGTGCAGACTCCGCACAGACAGTGACCCAAGGTCGGAATTGAACCCGGCTCCCTGGCACTGTGAGGCAGCAGTGCTAACCACTGTGCCACCCTGCCGCCCCAATGCTAGTCCAGCCTGATGAATTTTATTGAATATTTGATGAAATTACCAAGTTTATTTATTAGTCGCAAGTAAGCTCACATTAACACTGCAATGAAGTTACTACGAAAATCCTCCAGTTGCCACACTCCGGCGCCTGTTTGGGTACACTGAGGGAGAATTTAGCATGGCCAATGCACCTAACCAGCACGTCTTTTGGAATTTGGGAGGAAACCGGAGCACCCGGAGGAAACCCATGTAGACACGGGGAGAATGTCTGTGTGGAGTCTGCACAATGACCCAAGGCCGGAATTGAACCCGGGTCCCTGGCACTGTGAGGCAGCAGTGCTAACCACTGTGCCACCCTGCCGTGGTGAACAATGGATGGAATGTCTCTGGATGTTATTCATATGGACTTCCAGAAGGCATTCCATAAAGTCCCTTGTACTCAAGAACACAAGAAATAGAAGGAAGCAGGAGTAGGCCTTGTGGAACCTGATAGCCTATGGAATTGTGGGCAAATTATTGAGCAGGTTAGGAAGTAGCTGAATAGAAGGAGACAGAGAGTAGGGATAATGGACAAGTATATTCATTCACAGAATGTGACCAGTGGTGGTCTGTTTTTGGGCCTAACTACCCACAGCATTCACTAATGATGTAGATAATAAAATAGAAAGCCGTGCATCCAAGTTTGCCAATAACACAGAGAACGCAGAGAAACTGGGTGCTCCGGTTTCCTCCCACACTCCAAAGACGTGCGGCTTAGGTGGATTGGCCATGCTAAATTGCCCCTTAGTGCCCCAAGATGTGTAGGTTAGATGGATTGCCCATGTTAAATGTGTGGGGTTATGGGGATGGGACGGGAGAGAAGGCCTGGGTAAGATACTCTGCCAGAGAGAGTCGGTGCAGACTCGGTGGGCCGAATGGCCTCTTCTGCACTGTAGGGGCTCTATGAGAATAGCAGCACTGTAAGCTGTGTCGATGGAAGCATAACAAACAAAGAGATATTGATAGATGGAGTGAATGAGCAAAGCAGCGGCAAATGGATTTCAATGGACGAAAATGTGAGGTCATTCAGTTTGGATCTAAAAAGGAAAGGACAGTGAAATGTCTACACGGTGAAACAGCCAGAAACAATGGAGGTCCAACGAGTCTTGAGATGGGAATCTGGTTCACAGATCATTAAAATATCATGGCAGGTACAGAAAATAATCCACACACAAAGGGTGATGTAAGACTGGAACTCTCTTCCACAAAAGACAATTGATGCTAGAGTAGTTAATATTCAAACTAAGATTCATTAACCTCTGTTAGCCAGGGCTATCAAGGAATGTGCATAATGGAGGACGTGTTGCAAATCGGCCATGAACTCACTGAATGGTGGTTCAGGCTGAAGGGTCTATTCCTGTCCTTACATCCGGTGTTTTTTACTGTTCTCTACCTTTTATTTCTTCATTGCCTTTCTTCATTTTTCTTCCCCTCTCCACTCTTTCCCCCGACTTTATCCCCCTTCCCTTCCCTTTTCTCCCCCTTTGCTTCTCCTTTTCTAAATTTTACCCCTGTCCCATCCATTTCCACCCCCTCACCCCCGCTTCCAACATCTTCATTTTAGCTTCTTTGCCGTTTGGCCAATCACACCCCTTTTCTCTCTGCGGACAGCCATTAGCAGCCTTTTCCCCTGGTTTAACAAAGAATAAAGAAAATTACAGCACAGGAACAGGCCCTTCGGCCCTCCAAGCCTGCACTGACCATGCTGCCCGAAAACTGAACTAAAACCCTCTACCCTTCCGGGGACCATATCCCTCTATTCACTCCCCATTCATGTACTCGTCAAGGCACCCCTTAACAGTCAGTCAGTCAAAAGTTTCTGTGGCTATGACTCATCTTTCATTCCCTCGCCCTGCAGTATAAATATCTCCCCCTTTCTGTGCCTTTTATTTTTGACAAAGGGTCATCTGGACTCGAAACGTCAGCTCTTTTCTCTCCTTACAGATGCTGCCAGACCCGCTGAGATTTTCCAGCATTTTCTCTTTTGGGTTCCTGTGTAAAGCCCTTGTTACCTTGTAGTACTCCTTCCCGATCCTTTACAACAGTCCCGGTTGATTTCTCTAGCTGCGCCTTTCCTCTGGCCTCAATGAGTGGCGAACGGACTGGATGGGTCGAATGGCCTACTTTTGCTTCTATGCCTTCTGGTTAATAAAGCGCTCTGCCAGATGTGCTCATTGTCCAGTTCTCTGACCGAGAGGGAGACAATGTTGAACTTTGACCTGAGGGAAGACAGCACACATCTCTCCGGCCCAATGGGTTTATCTTTTGACCCATTCCCCATTTCCACTGCTCGGGATTTTTGGAGATTTTCCTGGGAAAACCTAAGCCTGATGAGAAGCAACGCTGAACATGTTAAAACAGAACCCAGTGTGAGATCAAGAGATCAGCGTGCCTGTAATTTGGCAGAGCTGTGGGCGTTTGGACATGAAGTGATTTGCGGTTGCCTCTTTTAAAAACTAGGTTTTAAAAAAACATCCAAGCAACATTATAATTTTAAACTTTATAAAGCAAAGTAAATAAGGGGGGGGGTGCGGAAGGGGGAGCAGAGCTCCTCGGATTTGATTCTGTTCTTATTCTTTCATGGGGTGTGGGCGTCACTGGCAAGGCCAGCATTTATTGCCCATCCTTGTGGGCAGCACGGTGGCACAGTGGTTAGCGCTGCTGCCTCACAGCGCCAGGGACCCGGGTTCGATTCCTGGCCTCGGGTCACTGTCTGTGTGGAGTTTGCACGTCCCCCCTGTGGGTTTCCTCCGGGTGCTCCGGTTTCCTCCCACAGTCCAAAGATGTGCGGGTTAGGTGGATTGGCCGTGCTAAATTGCCCCTTAGTGTCAGGGGGACCAGCTAGGGTAAATGCATGGGGTTATGGGGATAGGACCTGGGTGGGATTGTGGTCAGTGCAGAATCGATGGGCTGAATGGCCTCCTTCTGCACTGTAGGGATTCTATGATTCTACGATTCTAATTGCCCTTAACCTGAGTGGCTTGCTGGGCCGTTTCACAGGGGCATTTTAAGAGTCAACCACATTGCCGTGGGTCTGGAATTACGTGTAGGCCAGACCGGGTAAGGACGGCAGATTTCCTTCCCTAAAGGGACATGAGTGAACCAGATGGGTTTTTGCAGCAATTGATGGTAGTTGGCAAGGTCAGTATTCCTGAGACTAGCTTTCAATTCCAGATTGTCAAATATCATTTAAATTCCACCAGCTGCTGTGGTGGGATTGAACCCGTTTTCCCCAGAGGATTATTAATGCAGTGATGTTACCACGACCATCTCCCCCAAATAACTGTGGATGATTATTGTCAGTGTGGCAATCTGAGCAATGCTGGGTGGCAGTTCACCCCTTGCCTACTTGAACCCTTGGTCTGTGACCCGAGTGCCAACATTTGAACAGCACAGTTTTGTGCTGTTGCACATCTGATTTTTGGCACACATTTCCCCCGTTCCATACTTGGCGTACTGATCGCTAATTTAAGCACTTTTTAAATGTGTTCCAGTTGTAGCGTTTTATGGGTTTTGGGCATTTATTCCGTTGTTGGCAGCGGGCTGTGTTTAAAAATGAAAACCAGGAGTGACGTTAAGCCCATTGGTTAAGGATTGTGTTTCGATAGCTTAAACTAGAAACATCTATCGTCTCTGAAGGGTGGCTCTCTGTAAGGAACACTGGCAATAGGCAAATAAAGTTAAATCAGGTCAGAGTGTAATGAAGTAAGATAGAGTTAGAGAGCGGATCTGGGGAGAGAGCAGAGAGTGAGGCTGACAATGGACAGAGGAAATAAAAGGGCGAGACTGATTCTGATTTGATTTGATTTATTATTGTCACATATTGGGATACAGTGAAAAGTATTGTTTCTTGCGCGCTGTACAAAGCATACCGTTCATAGAGTACATTGGGGAGAAGGAAAGGAGAGGTTGCAGAATGTCGTGTTACAGTCATAGCTAGGGTGCAGAGAAAGATCAACTTAATGTGAGTTAGGTCCATTCAAAAGTCTGAAACCAGAAGAGAAAATGCTGGAAAATCTCAGCAGGTCTGGCAGCATCTGTAAGGAGAGAAAAGAGCTGACGTTTCCAGACGACCCTTTGTCAAAAGCTTTTGACAAAGGGTCGTCTGGACTCGAAACGTCAGCTCTTTTCTCTCCTTACAGATGCTGCCAGACCCGCTGAGATTTTCCAGCATTTTCTCTTTTGGTTTCAGATTCCAGCATCCGCAGTAATTTGCTTTTATCCATTCAAATGTCTGACGGCAGCAGGGAAGAAGTTGCTCTTTAATCGGTTGGTACGTGACCTCAGACTTTTGTACCTTTCCCCACGGAAGAAGGTGGAAGAGAGAATGTCCGGGGTGCGTGGGGGTCCTTGATTATGATGGCTGCTTTGCCGAGGCAGCGGGAAGTGTAGACAGAGTCAATGGATGGGAGGCTGGTTTGCGTGATGGATTGGGCTACATTCATGACCTTTTGTAGTTCCTTGCGGTCTTGGGCAGAGCAGGAGCCAGACCAAGCTGTGATACAACCAGAAAGGATGCTTTCTATGGTGCATCTGTAAAAGTTGGTGAGAGTCGTAGCTGACATGCCAAATTTCCTTAGTCTTCTGAGAAAGTAGAGGCGTTGGTGGGCTTTCTTAACTATAGTGTCGGCATGGGGGGACTAGGACAGGTTGTTGGTGATCTGGACACCTAAAAACGTGAAGCTCTCGACCGCTTCCACTTCTAGCCGAGCTGGGAGGATAAAAGAGCGAGAGATTGGTAGTATGCAGTAAATGTGGATAAATGTGAGGTTATTCACTTTGGTAACATAAACAGGAAGGCAGATTATTATCTGAATGGCTGTAAATTGGGAAAGGGGAGTGTGCAGCGGGACCTGGGTGTCCTTGTGCACCAGTCGCTGAAGGTAAGCATGCAGGTGCAGCAGGTGGTAAAGAAGGCAAATGGTATGTTGGCCTTCATTGCGAGAGGTTTTGAGTACAGGAGCAGGGATGTGTTGTTGCAATTATACAGGGTCTTGGCAAGGCCACACCTTGAGTATTGTGTGCAGTTTTGGTCTCCTTTTCTGAGGAAGGATGTTCTTGCTCTCGAGGGAGTGAAGCGAAGGCTTACCAGGCTGATTCCGGGGATGGCGGGACTGATGTATGAGGAGAGATTGAGTCGGTTAGAATTGTATGCACTGGAGTTCAAAAAAATGACAGGGGAGTCTCATAGAAACCTATAATATTCTAACAGGACTAGACAGGGTGGATGCAGGGAGGATGTTCCCGATGGTGGGGGGAGTCCAGAACCAGGGGTCACAGTCTGAGGATTCAGGGTAGATCATTTAGGACAGAGGTGAGGAGACATTTCTTCACCCAAAGAGTGGTGAGCCTGTGGAATTCATTACCACAGGAAGTAGTTGATGCCAAAACATTGAATGTATTCAAGAAGCTGTTAGACATAGCACTTGGGGTGAAGGGGATCAAAGATTTTGGGACAAGTGTGGGCACAGGTTGTTGAGTTGGATGATCAGATTACTGAATGAATGAATGGCAGAGCAGGTTTGAAGGCCAAATGGCCTATTCCTGCTCCGAGATTCTATGTTTCCTATTTTTCTGCTGATCAGCCACTATTGTCAGTGTTCATAGTAAATATTTTGATTTGTTTTTGAAGGATGGCTGTAAACATTGGTGTTACTTTGCTACAGTCAGTGATTACAGATTTCACACAGTGGCGTGGCAAACCTGTTTAAAGTTTTTTAAAAGTTTAAAGTTTACTTGTTAGTATAACAAGTAGGCTGCTGTGAAAATCCCCTTGTTGCCACACTCTGGTGCCTGTTCGGATACACTGAGGGAGAATTTAGCATGACCAAGACTGTGGGAGGAAACCGGAGCACCCGGAGGAAACCCACGCAGACACGGGGAGAATGTGCAAACTCCGCACAGACAGTGACCCAAGCTGGGAATTGAAACCGGGTCCCTGGCACTGTGAGGCAGCAGTGCTAACCACTGTGCCACCGTGCCGCCCTATTTCAGACACTCCATCGTGTAATGCACAACTCGGTTTTGCACCTGTCTGAAGTGCTCTCGGATGTACATCTACACCAATAAGCAGAACTTGACGAGTGAATTGACTTTAAGAGGAATGTGAGATCAGCCCCGGAACTGAACTGTTGTAGGTCACATCACTGAGGGAGCTGCCCACCTCACCCAGAGAACAATCATTGACTTTGTGCCAGGTGGACATTGCTGGGGATGGAGTTGTCTTTTTATTTGTTCACAGAACGTGGGCGTCACTGGCTGGGCCAGCATTTATTGCCCATCCCTGGTTTCCCTAGGGAAGGTGATGGTGAGCTGCCATCTTCAACCCCATATCCCTCTATACCCATATCCCTCTAAACCCATATCCCTCTAAATCCATATCCCTCTAAATCCATATCCCTCTAAACCCATATCCCTCTATACCCATATCCCTCTAAACCCATATCCCTCTAAACCCATATCCCTCTAAACCCATATCCCTCTAAACCCATATCCCTCTAAACCCATATCCCTCTAAACCCATATCCCTCTAAACCCATATCCCTCTAAACCCATATCCCTCTAAACCCATATCCCTCTAAACCCATATCCCTCTAAACCCATATCCCTCTAAACCCATATCCCTCTATACCCATATCCCTCTATACCATATCCCTCTATACCCATATCCCTCTAAACCCATATCCCTCTAAACCCATATCCCTCTAAACCCATATCCCTCTAAACCCATATCCCTCTAAACCCATATCCCTCTAAACCCATATCCCTCTAAATCCATATCCCTCTATACCCATATCCCTCTATACCCATATCCCTCTAAACCCATATCCCTCTATACCCAATTAAAATAATCCACATTGCTGTGGCTCTGGAGTCACATGTAGGCCAGACCGGGTAAGGACGGCAGATTTCCTTCCCTAAAGGACATTAATGAACCATCATTTCATTGTCACCACGACTGATACAAACCTTTTTTTAATTCCAAATTTTTTGATTGAATTTAAATTCTACCAGCTGCCATGGTGGGATTTGAACCTGAGGCCCCATAGCTGGCTAATCGAGTGCCATTACCGCTGTGTCCCCATCTCCCCCTGAGTATCAGTGAGTGGGCAATAAATGTTGGCCCAGCCAGCGACACCCAAGTCCTATGAAAGACTAAAAGAAAGAATCTCTGCTCACCCTGGGCTCTGGTTACTGTGTGGTGTGCCATTCTCTAACCGGGAATCGAACCCAGGCCACAGTAGCAAGCGCACTGACTCCTAACCACTAGGCCACCAGCGAAACTAGTTTAGCCTGGTATTTCCTAACCATCTCCTGTCCAAGTACTAACCAACCTCAAGTGGCACGGTGGCACAGTGGTTAGCACTGCTGCTTCAGTGCCAGGGACCCGGGTTCAATTCTGGCCTCAGGTCACTGTTTGTGTGGAGTTTGCACATTCTCCCCGTGTCTGCGTGGGTTTGCTCCGGTTTCCTCCCACAGTCCAAAGATGTGCAGGTTAGGCTGATTGGCGGTGCTAAATTCTCCCTTAGTGTCAGGGGGATTAGCAGGGTAAATATGTGGGGTTATGGGAACAGGGCCTGGGTGGGATTGTGGTCGGTACAGGCTCGATGGGCCAAATGGCCTCCTTTTGCACTAGGGATTCTATGAGGACTCTATGGTTCTAACCACCGTGCCGCCGGTTAAACCGAGGCTTTACCTGACACAATTTTTTAAAGCCATCTCGGCCTTTTGGCTCAGGTGAAGCATTAGATGAAGCCCGGGAGGGAGTGCAATGCCTCATCCTGTCAGCTTGGATCATGTCTGTCCCTTTCGTGGGGACGAATTGGATTCAGTTTGAATTGGGTTTTTTTTGGTTGGAATAAACGTACCGAAAGGTACCAAAAAAAAAAATTCCCTGGCTTTTGACAACAAGTGCACCCCTCACCCCCTGGACAGATTTCTCCGTGTTGAACATAACTGTGCAGCGAGTGTTTCGAAAGATTAACCTCTGCTCCAGCAAGAATGACTCAACGCAGCTGGGGTACGAGGATTTGATATTTTATCACATAGAAACATAGAAGATAGGAGCAGGAGGAGGCCATTCGGCCCTTCGAGCCTGCTCCGCCATTCATCACGATCATGGCTGATCATCCAACTCAATAGCCTAATCCTGCTTTCTCCCCATAACCTTAGATCCCATTCGCCCCAAGTGCTATATCCAGCCGCCTCTTGAATACATTCAATGTTTTGGCATCAACTACTTCCTGTGGTAATGAATTCCACAGGCTCACCACTCTTTGGGTGAAGAAATGTCTCCTCACCTCCGTCCTAAATGGTCTACCCCGAATCCTCAGGCTGTGACCCCTGGTTCTGGACTCCCCCACCATCGGGAACATCCTCCCTGCATCTACCCTGTCTCGTCCTGTTAGAATTTTATAAGTCTCTATGAGATCCCCCCTCATTCGTCTGAACTCCAGCGAAAGCAATCCTAACCTAATCAAAATAAAAGCAAATTACTGCGGATGCTGGAATCTGAAACCAAAAGAGAAAATGCTGGAAATTCTCAGCAGGTCTGGCAGCATCTGTAAGGAGAGAAAAGAGCTGACGTTTCGAGTCCAGATAACCCTTTGTCAAAGCTGCCTAACCTAGCCAATCTCTCCTCATACATCAGTCCCGCCATCCCCAGAATCAGCCTGGTAAATCTTCACTGCACTCCCTCGAGAGCAAGAACATCCTTCCTCAGAAGTGGAGGCCACGTGGTTTGGGAATAGAAAATTAGAGGATATTCTAAACGCCGACATAAAAGTTTACAGATTGCAGAGCTTTAATTTGGGATAATCGCAGTCTCTGTGAACTCTGTCATCTATTTTAGGACTTCCGTAAACCTCTGATGTTCAATTATTATTAAAATGTTTAAACGACATTGACGAGGAGTCTGTCCTTTATTTCAGGAGTGAAGCAGGATTGAAACAGGTCTGTGGGAACGTTAAAAATCAACGCAGACTTGGTAAGGATTCGCATTATTTTATTTCAATTCTAATGTTACTGATAGATGTTGCTGTGATAACCAATTGTACGCAATGTTCGGGTTTCTGTTCTTCCAGTGTGGTCGATTTGAGAGCAAGGGATTCTCCTTGTAAATTCCACGGAAATTCTATTTTCATGCAGAGTTTTATCTGGTTTATTTTTCTGGTTATCGTGTGAAGAACTCGCCTCTCGGGAAACACCTTCTGTCTGGCACAGATTTGGGATGAACTTGTTTAACATTTCTTGCTTGTATCGACTGTGAGATTTCAAGCGTTTGCACCTTGTATTCTGATCATTTGATCTTCGGGGTCCATTCATATACGGGCCGGCACAGTGGTTAGCACTGCTGCCTCACAGCGCCAGGGACCCGGGTTCAATTCCCGGTTTGGGGTGACTGTCTGTGTGGAGTTGGCACATTCTCCCCGTGTCTGCGTGGGTTTCCGCCGGGTGCTCCGGTTTCCTCCCACAGTCCAAAGACATGTGGGTTAGGTGGATTGGCCATGCTACAATTGCCCCTTAGTGTCAGGGGGAATTACGGGGTTACGGGAATAGGGCCTGGGTGGGATTGTGGTCGGTGCAGACTCGATGGGGTGAATGGCCTCCTTCTGCACTGTAGGGATTCGATGATATCCCTGAGTGTGATCTTAAGTGTTTGTATCTTATACCTGACTGCGTACCTTGTATCCCTTGTATGTGTGATTTCCAATCAAAGACCTTGGGCCACCGTGCTGCCCCATGTGACAATAATAAATTAAATCAAATCAAATCATGAATATGGTGATGGAACAAAAAAGGAAAGAAGAATGTCTAGACTGGAATGGTGATGGGAAACCTGGGCTAATGAGTGAGCCGCATGATTGGTCCTCCTTCACCTCAGTCGGCCACAAGATTGAAATCGTGCTTGTTCACTCACCGTGACCCCGTGAATAAAATTAAATACATTTAATACACGCCGAATATTTCATAACGTCAGCGAGAAGGCCATCGCTCACTTTAATATACATGGTTGCTATGGAGTCAGCAGGATGGTCACTATGGAGATGGGGGGCAGGAAGGTTGCAATGGGGAGGGACAGCACGTTGCCGAGCAGAGGAGCGGGAGGTTGCTATGGAGTCAGCGGGATGGTCTCTATGGGGAAGGGCAGGAGGTTGCCAAGCGGAGAGATGGGAGGTTGCTATGGGGAGGGCAGAGGGTGCTCCAGTTTCCTCCCACAGTCCGAAAGACGTGCTGGTTAGGGTGCATTGGCCGTGCTAAATTCTCAGACAGCATCTGAGCTTTGATTCAGTTTCAGAGCTTGGAAAAGCACGGAGGAATTCAGGAGGACATAGACCAATAGAATAGGCAGATTCTCACACACAAGTAGGGGAGGAGGGAGAGAGGAAAGGTAAAGTTTATTTATTAGTGTCACAAGTAAGGCTTACTGTAACACTGCAATGAAGTTACTGTGAAAATCTCCCAGTCGCCACACTCCGGCGCCTGTTCGGGTAACACTGAGGGAGAATTTAGCACGGCCAATGCACCCTAACCAGCACGTCCTTTGGACTGTGGGAGGAAACTGGAGCACCCTCTGCCCTCCCCATAGCAACCTCCCATCTCTCCGCTTGGCAACCTCCTGCCCTTCCCCATAGAGACCATCCCGCTGACTCCATAGCAACCTCCTGCTCCTCTGCTCGGCAACGTGCTGTCCCTCCCCATTGCAACCTTCCTGCCCCCCACCCCCATAGTGACCATCCTGCTGACTCCATCGCAACCCCCCCCCACTGGCCCCATAGCGACTGTCCTGCCCCCTCCCCCTCCCCTTAGCAACCCTCCCGCCCTCTGCCAACGTGTAATCTTTGGTCCATCTTCCCATCTTTGCAATGACCCAACATGCAGGCGGTTTAGACTTAAGGACACTCACTCTAATTACCAAGAGCGCTGCTAAAAACAAACTGGAATTCGCTTTTGGGAAAACAGTCAGATTCCTCCCTAAATCAACAAGAATCGACGTTTGCGAGTGTCTCAGTAGTGGATGTGTTTACTCCTGTTCCAGCCCAGTATCCCTCCAAACCTCCTGGCAGCAGGCAGTACAGGATTGGGAAAGGACGCTGGTATGTGTTGGGCAGTCGCAAAGACAAACATGGTTATTGTTCTGTTTGCCAGCAGCTTATTGAGAAAAATCTGATATTAAAACAACCTCAAAAATAATTCACCTCGGTCTGGGACAGCTGCCATGGAAGAACATCTTCTATTTCCTTTCCCGTCTGGATCCAAGCCAAGGCCTCTGAGGGAATGTAAATATTCCAACTCGCTGTGCCAAGGGTTCTGAGAGCTCCTAGTTTTACCACGAGATTAATGGCTTTTGCAGTGATTTTCTTTTTTAAAGGAACGTGTTCCGAGTATTGAAGTGTTGGGCTAACTCTCTAGAAAGAGGGAAAAGGCAGAAACCTGATATCCACAGTATAATTAAACTGGGATTAATGGTCCTGACAGTTCAAGATCCCTAATCCCTGAGGAATTCAGTCAGCAGTGCCAAGCTCATTACATTGGCACAAGAGCAGAAAGCTGTGGCAATGGGTGACTGATCTCCACATTCAGGCAATGTTTGCCCGAGGAGCATCAATAAAGCTCTCACAAACAGGGAAACCGCTCCACTGGCCCACAAGAAGATGGTGGTGGTTGTTGGAGGCCAATCACCTCAGTCCCAGGACATCAGGCAGGCGTTTCGTAGTGGCCTAGGCCCAGCCATCTTCATCTGCTCCATGAACAGCCTTCCCTCCATCATAGGGTCAGCAGTGTGTTGTCTGCGGCTCTTTTGCGATCAGGTTCCATCGCCATTCCTTGACCTCGGAGCAACTTAGAGCCAGACCCAGAAAACATCTAGACTTGGGCTGGCAGTTAACCAGAGTCACGGCTGGGACCTGATAATCTCCAACAAGAAAGGAACCCAACCATCTTAAACAACCTCACAGTCCCAAGATAAGAAACTTAACCGGAACAGCCACATCCACGATCCAGAGCAAGACAAAATCAAACTCCGCTTCTGACACCAGCCCCAGCTAATCCCTCCACTCTATCCCTCCACTCCCTCCCTCCACTATCTCTCTATCCCTCCGCTATCCCTCCACTATCCCTCTATCTCTCCACTATCCCTCTACTATCCCTCTATTCCTCCACTCTCTCCCTCCACTATTCCTCTATCCCTCCACTACCTCTCTATCCCTCCACTACCTCTCTATCCCTCCACTATCCCTCTATGCCTCCACTCTATCCCTCCATGATCCCTCTATCCCTCCACTACCTCTCTATCCCTCCACTATCCCTCTATCCCTCCACTCTATCCCTCCACGATCCCTCTATCCCTCAACTCTATCCCTCCACTATTCCTCTATCCCTCCACTCTATCCCTCCACTCTATCCCTCCACTCTATCCCTCCACTCTATCCCTCCACTCTATCCCTCCACTCTATCCCTCCACTCTATCCCTCCACTCTATCCCTCCACTCTATCCCTCCACTCTATCCCTCCACTCTATCCCTCCACTCTATCCCTCCACTCTATCCCTCCACTCTATCCCTCCACTCTATCCCTCCACTCTATCCCTCCACTCTATCCCTCCACTCTATCCCTCCACTCTATCCCTCCACTCTATCCCTCCACTCTATCCCTCCACTCTATCCCTCCACTCTATCCCTCCACTCTATCCCTCCACTCTATCCCTCCACTATTCCTCTATCCCTCTACTTTCCCTCTATCCCTTTGCTATCCCTCTATCCCTCCTCTATCCCGCCACTATTTCCTCCACGATCCTGCTATCCCTCCACTCTATCCCTCCACGATCCCTCTATCTCTCCACTCTATCCCTCCACTATCTCTCTATCCCTCCACTATCTCTCTATCCCTCCACTATCTCTCTATCCCTCCACTATCTCTCTATCCCTCCACTATCTCTCTATCCCTCCACTATCTCTCTATCCCTCCACTATCCCTCTATCCCTTCACCTCTATCCCTCCACTCTATCCCTCCACTCTATCCCTCCACTCTATCCCTCCACTCTATCCCTCCACTCTATCCCTCCACTCTATCCCTCCACTCTATCCCTCCACTCTATCCCTCCACTCTATCCCTCCACTCTATCCCTCCACTCTATCCCTCCACTCTATCCCTCCACTCTATCCCTCCACTCTATCCCTCCACTCTATCCCTCCACTCTATCCCTCCACTCTATCCCTCCACTCTATCCCTCCACTCTATCCCTCCACTCTATCCCTCCACTCTATCCCTGCACTATTCCTTTATCCCTCTATCCCTCCACTATTCCTTTATCCCTCTATCCCTTCACTCTATCCCTCTATCCCTTCACTCTATCCCTCTATCCCTTCACTCTATCCCTCTATCCCTTCACTCTATCCCTCTATCCCTTCACTCTATCCCTCTATCCCTTCACTCTATCCCTCTATCCCTTCACTCTATCCCTCTATCCCTTCACTCTATCCCTCTATCCCTTCACTCTATCCCTCTATCCCTTCACTCTATCCCTCTGCTATTCCTCTATCCCTCTGCTATTCCTCTATCCCTCCACTCTCCCTCTATCCCTCCACTAAAAACAAGGCTGCTGTCAGGGACTTTGCTCAACACGGACAGGGGGAGGCTGTACCTCGTGTACATACTGAGGGGGGGGGGGCGACTCTGTGTACACACTGGGGGCACCTCTTGTATGTACACACTGGGGGAGGGGAGTGACTCTGGTGTGTACACACTGGGGGAGGGGAGTGGTTCTGGTGTGTACACACTGGGGGAGGGGAGTGGGTTCTGGTGTGTACACACTGGGGGAGGGGAGTGACTCTGGTGTGTACACACTGGGGGAGGGGAGTGACTCTGGTGTGTACACACTGGGGGAGGGGAGTGACTGGTGTGTACACACTGGGGGAGGGGAGTGGTTCTGGTGTGTACACACTGGGGGAGGGGAGTGACTGGTGTGTACACACTGGGGGAGGGGAGTGGGTTCTGGTGTGTACACACTGGGGGAGGGGAGTGACTGGTGTGTACACACTGGGGGAGGGGAGTGGGTTCTGGTGTGTACACACTGGGGGAGGGGAGTGGGTTCTGGTGTGTACACACTGGGGGAGGGGAGTGGGTTCTGGTGTGTACACACTGGGGGAGGGGAGTGGGTTCTGGTGTGTACATGCTGTGGGGGAGGGGAGTGACTCTGGTGTGTACACACTGGGGGAGGGGAGTGGGTTCTGGTGTGTACATGCTGTGGGGGAGGGGAGTGACTCTGGTGTGTACACACTGGGGGAGGGGAGTGACTCTGGTGTGTACACACTGGGGGAGGGGAGTGACTGGTGTGTACACACTGGGGGAGGGGAGTGGGTTCTGGTGTGTACACACTGGGGGAGGGGAGTGGGTTCTGGTGTGTACACACTGGGGGAGGGGAGAGGATCTGGTGTGTACACACTGGGGGAGGGGAGTGACTGGTGTGTACACACTGGGGGAGGGGAGTGGGTTCTGGTGTGTACACACTGGGGGAGGGGAGTGGGTTCTGGTGTGTACACACTGGGGGAGGGGAGTGACTGGTGTGTACACACTGGGGGAGGGGAGTGGTTCTGGTGTGTACACACGGGGAGGGGAGTGGTTCTGGTGTGTACACACTGGGGGAGGGGAGTGACTGGTGTGTACACACTGGGGGAGGGGAGTGGGTTCTGGTGTGTACACACTGGGGGAGGGGAGTGGGTTCTGGTGTGTACACACTGGGGGAGGGGAGTGACTCTGGTGTGTACACACTGGGGGAGGGGAGTGGGTTCTGGTGTGTACACACTGGGGGAGGGGAGTGACTGGTGTGTACACACTGGGGGAGGGGAGTGGGTTCTGGTGTGTACACACTGGGGGAGGGGAGTGGTTCTGGTGTGTACACACTGGGGGAGGGGAGTGGGTTCTGGTGTGTACACACTGGGGGAGGGGAGTGACTCTGGTGTGTACACACTGGGGGAGGGGAGTGGGTTCTGGTGTGTACATGCTGTGGGGGAGGGGAGTGGGTTCTGGTGTGTACATGCTGTGGGGGAGGGGAGTGGGTTCTGGTGTGTACACACTGGGGGAGGGGAGTGGTTCTGGTGTGTACATGCAGTGGGGGAGGGGAGTGACTCTGGTGTGTACACACTGGGGGAGGGGAGTGGTTCTGTGTGTACACACTGGGGGAGGGGAGTGGGTTCTGGTGTGTACACACTGGGGGAGGGGAGTGACTGGTGTGTACACACTGGGGGAGGGGAGTGGTTCTGGTGTGTGTACACTGGGGGAGGGGAGTGACTGGTGTGTACACACTGGGGGAGTGGAGTGACTGGTGTGTACACACTGGGGGAGGGGAAGTGGGTTCTGGTGTGTACACACTGGGGGAGGGGAGTGGTTCTGGTGTGTACACACTGGGGGAGGGGAGTGGTTCTGGTGTGTACACACTGGGGGAGGGGAGTGACTGGTGTGTACACACTGGGGGAGGGGAGTGGGTTCTGGTGTGTACACACTGGGGGAGGGGAGTGACTCTGGTGTGTACACACTGGGGGAGGGGAGTGGGTTCTGGTGTGTACACACGGGGGAGGGGAGTGACTGGTGTGTACACACTGGGGAGGGTAGTGACTGGTGTGTACACACTGGGGGAGGGGGAGTGGGTTCTGGTGTGTACACACTGGGGGAGGGGAGTGACTGGTGTGTACACACTGGGGGAGGGGAGTGGGTTCTGGTGTGTACACACTGGGGGAGGGGAGTGACTGGTGTGTACACACTGGGGGAGGGGAGTGGGTTCTGGTGTGTACACCACTGGGGGAGGGGAGTGACTGGTGTGTACACACTGGGGGAGGGGAGTGGGTTCTGGTGTGTACACACTGGGGGAGGGGAGTGACTGGTGTGTACACACTGGGGGAGGGGAGTGGTTCTGGTGTGTACATGCTGTGGGGGAGACTTTATACACCAATCATCTCTTTATAATACCTTTAAAACAGAAATTAAACATTCCCATTTGATCCCAGGCATTAATTCTGAAATTCTGCTTGTTTGATTTTTCCTCTCTGAAAAATACAATCTAATTTTCTCCAAAGGAACTGACGAGATTGGGCCTGACTTTCTGATTTGAAATCATCCCACATTCAGGCAGCGGCGTTGTTCAGCTTTGCCGGGCTTTGTTTGTGTTCC
>NW_027592076.1:0-64009 GCF_964213995.1 Mustelus asterias
AACGCGTATGGGAGCGCTGCAAAGAGGATTCCAGGCACGGATCTATTTGACGCCCAGATTCGGCACTTAGATTCAAAATGGTAAAATCAGGCCCTTCGTGTCCAAAGTCATGCAGGTTATGTGGATTAGCGGGGTAAATACTTTGGGTAATGGGGATAGGTTCTGGGTAAGATGCTGTGTCAGTGCAGCCTCGATGGGCCGAATGGCCACTTTTGCACTGTAGGGATTCTATGATATCAACTAAACAGTTGCAGTGTTAGAGGGAGTCCAGGAACAGAGAGATCTGAGGGTATATGTTAAGGTTATTGGGGGTAGACAGAATGTTGAGTTGAGGTTATAATCAGATCAGCCATGGTCATATTAAACGATAGAGCAGATTAGAGGGGCTGAATGGCCTACTCCTGCTCCTATTTTGGATGTTCATATGTTCTGGCACCTTGAGAATCTCTTTAAGTTCAAATCGTTGCCAAAATCTGGGGAACAGAGGCGAATTGAAATATTATAATTAGGCTTAAAGAGCAGGTTGAACTGGAAGGTGTCACATGTTTACCAATTGAAACGCTTGATTCTTCCTCATTCATTTTGACATGTGTTCAGATTACTCACAGAACATGGATGCAAGGAAGTTATGTTAAGCCTTAATAAAAGAAAGTTTAAGTTTAACTATTAGTCACAAGTAGGCTTACATTAACACTGCAATGAAGTTACTGCAAAAATCCCCTAGTCGCCACACTCCGGCGCCTGTTCGGGTACACAGAGGGAGAATTTAGCACGGCCAATGCACCTAACCAGCAAGTCTTTGGACTGTGGGAGGAAACCAGAACACCCAGAGGAAACCCACGCAGACACGGGGAGAACGTGCAGACTCTGCACAGACAGTGACCCAAGCCAGGAATCAACCTGGGTCCCTGGCGCTGTGAGACAGCAGTGCTAACCACTGTGCTACCGTGCCACCCAAGTATCACATCTGTATGCTCACTACTGCCATACACAGGTAACACCAGTTAGGTCTGTGCTGTAGTCCCATGGGAAAGGATGCCAAGGTTTGGAGATAGTGCAGAATCCCGACAGTGCAGAAAGAGGCCATTCAGCCCATCGAGTCTGCACTGACTCTCTGAAAGAGCATCCCATCCAGGGCACCCCCTCCACATTATCCACTAACCTCCGAGTATTTACCATGGCTAATCCACCTAACTGACACTAGAATGGCCGCAGGGATGGGGTACTCCAGTCACCATGAAAACCTGGGATGTCCTCCTCAGAGCCCAGTGGGTTGAGGGGAAATTTAACAGTAGATTTCAAACCTATGAGGGTTATTGTAAAATAGACGGAGAAATTCTTTATGGTCAGGAACCGGGGCACAGACTTAAAATAATTAAACCAGGGGGCAGGTGAGAATTGTTTTCTTACGCAGCGAGTTGTTGTGATCTGGAAGGCGCTGCCTGAAAGGGCGGTGGAAGCAGATTCAATCGGAACTTCCCAAAAAGGAATTGGGAAAATCCTTACAGAGGGAAAACTTACAGGGCTATGGGGAATGAACGGGGTGGTGGGGGGAAGGGGGGGGGGGGGGGGCGGGTGCGGTGGGATTAATGGGATAGCTCTTTCAAAGGGTCAGTACAGAGATGATGGGCTGAATGTCCTCCTTCTGTGTTGGATGATTGTCGCCCTGTTTGCGTTCTGGGCGAGATTCCATCTCGGTGCCGTCGATTTGTTAGCTCGCTTCCGGGAATGAAACACTCAATAATTTATTGTCATTAGCCGCAGCGACTGGAGCTTCTCAAACAAGATCAATCGATTTTTGTTCAGTAAGGGATACGGAATTGAGGTCAAAGTACTGAGTGGAACAGGTCCAAAACGCTAAAGGGCCTCCTCCTATCGCTAATGTTCCTCTGTTAACATTCTTTACACAATTTCAGAATGTTTCCATTGAGTTATTGTTGATTCATTAACACACACTGGGAGTCTAGGGCCTGTGGGTGATGCATTGTTAATGGAGACGCCATTAGAGTGGTATTAGAAATCCACAGGGGAAGTTTAACCAGATTCTTTGTTCATTTTTTTTATCTCGAGTTCTCTCATGTTGGAAACTTTAGCTCAGTCTGGAAATGTAGCCACTGCATTGACAAATCATTATGTTTCATAGAGTCATAGAGGTTTACAGCATGGAAACAGGCCCTTCGGCCCAACAAGTCCGAATTGCCCGCATTTGGCCCATATCCCTCTATACCCATCGTACCCATGTAACTATCTAAATGCTTTTTAAAAGATAAAATTGTACCCGCCTCTACTACTACCTCTGGCAGCTCGTTCCAGACACTCACCACCCTCTGTGTGAAAAAATCGCCCCTCTGGACACTTTTGTATCTCTCCCCTTAAACCTATGCCCTCTAGTTTTAGACTCCCCTACCTTTGGGAAAAGATATTGACTATCTAGCTGACCTGTGCCCCTCATTATTTTATAGATCTCTATAAGATCACCCCTCAGCCTTCTGCGCTCCAGGGAGAAAAGTCCCATCTATCCAGCCTGTCCTCATAACTCAAACCATCAAGTCCCGGCAGCATCCTAGTAAATCTTTTCTGCACTCTTTCTAGTTTAATAATATCCTTTCTATAATAGGGTGACCAGAACTGTACACAGTATTCCAAGTGTGGCCTTACCAACATCTTGTACAACTTCAACAAGACATTCCAACTCCTGTATTCAATGTTCTGACCAATGAAACCAAGCATGCCGAATGCCTTCTTCACCACTCTGTCCACCTGTGACTCCGCTTTCAAGGAGCTATGAACATGTACCCCTAGATCTCTTTGTTCTGTAACTCTGCCCAACACCCTACCATTAACTGAGTAAGTCCTGCCCTGGTTCAATCTACCAAAATGCATCACCTCACATTTGTCTAAATTAAACTCCATCTGCCATTCGTCAGCCCACTGGCAGGAAGCTCTCACTAGATATCCATATAAGATGGCCACTGATGCCCATCTGCATGTGTGCACTGTCCCAAGCATGCACAGGAAACCAATGACATCAGTCCCCCGTGCCCAGCCTCCAGCAAGCTGTTTTGTCCAGTCAGTTTTGGTGGCTGTGCATTGGCCAAATCAGAGCTGCAGGAGTGGCACTGAATGGATCAGAGGTGTTGGTTGCAGCTTGATGCCTCCTGAATAAGGACAATGTTGTTACCAATCTGAATCCCAGAGGCGAGAGTCGCCAGTGGATGCCTGGGACAATAGACCACTGTGTCCTTTGGAGGACTCCTCCAGCACTGGGGAACTGGGAGGTGGAGGTTGTCGGGCGCTGTGTGAGATTTTTACTGGTTTGGGGATAGAACATAGAATCATAGGATCCCTACATTACAGAAGAAGGCTATTCAGCCCATCGAATCTGTACCGGCCACAATCCCACCCTATCCCTGTAACCCCACACTTTTACCCTAGCTAGTCCCCTGACACTAGGGTCAATTTAGCATGGCCAATCCAGCTAATCCGCACGTCTTTGGAATGTGGGAGGAAACTGGGGCACCCGGAGGAAACCCACGCCGACACGGGGAGAATGTGCAAACTCCACACAGGCAGTGACCCAAGGCAGGAATTGAACCCGGGTCCCTGGCGCTGTGAGGCAGCAGTGCTAACCACTGTGCCACCATGCCATCCCACTGTGCCACTGTCCCACCATGCCACCGAAGGGTGTTTTATTTGCTGTTTTCTTACAGCAAATATATTTTGAAATCATGGAGAAACATTGTTACTGATTCCTGATCTCTGCTTCCGACCATAAGCTGCTCCACCCTCTGAGAGCCGACTAGTGTCTGATTTAACCTGAGAATCACCGCCCCTCAGGCGAGGGTGAGAAGGCGGGGGCTTTGTGGATAACCTCAGCCGGGCGTATGGGAATCGAACCCGTGCTGTTGCCATTGGTTTACAGTGTCTCCTACTCATTCCCGTCTAATGTCAGATGCCAGTTGTGATTGTTAAGGTGGCACTTTCTCCTGCGGTGTACCAGTGTGAGTAATCTATTGCCAGACATGTTGCTACATTGCTGCTGTTCCTCTCCCTGTCTCTGTTTACTGATGGACAGGGTGACAAGAGCTGTGTTATTAAAGCATTCTGTGACATTCATACCCTGGCTTGTCTGACTGCAGTGAAGAAATCTGGGTGGCACACTCAGCGCAGACAGAATGAATAAAAGTCTGAAAATAAAAGATTGCGTTATTGAGAAAAGCGGCCGCATGGACAATATAAACATTGAGAGTGCTGATAGTGAGGAAGCAGGAAGGAACGATCAGGCGGGTCTATTGTAATCAAAAGGCATCTGCATGGTGCGGCCTTGAATGCTTCTAGTTCTTTCCATCCCTCATTAGTCATTGAGCCGTCTACAGAGGGGCAGGCTGCCATCTGAGAGACTTGGCAGGACTAGCGACTGGCAAGACAAGTCCTTCCATCGTAAATCTGACACCCTTTGGAGCCCGTGCCTTCGATTAGTATTGTCTCGACAGACAGGAGACACTGTTACTGCCCAAATCCTAATCTGTCAAAGTAACGGCTACACAGACACTCGCTCCGTAGCCTTCTATGCTGTGGCGTTACAAGTGTCCGTCTAAATGCTTCTTAAATGTTGTGAAGGTTCCCACCTCTACCACCCTTTCAGGCAGCGAGTTCCAGATTCCCACCACCAAGGCTTTACCTCAAATTCTCTCTAAATCTCTGCCCCCTGGTTATTGACCCCTCCACAAAAGGGAAATTTTCCTTCCTAACTTGACAATCTATATCCCTCATAATTTTCTACACCTCAATCAGGTCCCCCCTCAGCCTTCTCTGCTCCAAGGAAAACAACCCCAGCTTATCCAACCTCTCTTCACAGCTGAAGGCTCCGTCCCAGGCAGCACCTTGGAGAATCCCCTCTGCACCCTCTCCAATGCAATCAAATTCTTCCTTTAGTGTGGGGGCCAGAACTGCACACAGTGCTCCAGCTGCGGCCAAACTAGCATTTATACAGCTCTGTCGTAACCTCCCTGCTCTTATATTCAATGTAAGAGGTCTCACAACACCAGGTTAAAGTCCAACAGGTTTATTTGGTGGCACGAGCCATCAGCTTTCGGAGCACTGCTGAAGGAAAGCTGGTGGCTTGTGCTGCCAAATAAACTTGTTAGACTTTAACCTGGTGTTGTGAGACTTCTTACTGTGTTTACCCCAGTCCAACGCCAGCATCTCCACATCATGGCTTATATTCAATGCCAGAGACTTGGCTCATATTTATCTTTTGGTGACCATCACAAACCAGATTGTAATGGTCATTATCACAGTGCCTGTTGTGGGATCTTGCTGTGTGCAAAATGGCTGCTTTAGTGATCTTCATTCCAGCAGTGACTAGACTTCAAAACTATTGTTTTGGGAGGTTGCAAAAGGTGCTATATAAATGCAAGTTTTTCTTTCTTCATTTCTACTTTTGGGAAACATAAAGAGATCCAATATCTTCCGAAGGTTAATCCTCATTGGCTGGAACCTCTCAGTATTCCATCCCTTCAGAAGGCAAGATGTCAGGAGGTGAACGAGAGATCCGGGGGAATTTTCCTGTCCCGCCGGCCACAGGAATCGCAGTGGGCGGGACACGGACCATGTAGAGGTCCATTGACCTGGGGCTGAATTTTCTGGTTTTGGGGCGATGGCAGCTGGAAAATCCCGCCCCCTGAGTGAGGAAAACCACAAATGCTGTTTTGATTCAGACTCATTCCCAACCTCTTGTGTTATCTTCTCAGGAAAGACACAGGACGGTATTTTTCCAGCCCCATCAGATCGTCCAGTCCCGCTGAAATTCCACAGAATTTTGGCCAGGCTGCCAAATATCCACGGTGGATCCACTACGGCCAGACTGGAAAATCCCAGCCACAATTACTACAAATCTCAAATGAACCATGACCCCATTCTCTGTGGAATAGCATGGTGTCCATTTATAAAAGTATATTACACCGGAAACCACAGTCCCAGATGACCATAGGCTGCTGTCCCCTTTGAGGGGGAGAGCTGACTGGTGGTGATTTAACCCGAGGGTCACCACGCCTCAGGTGAGGGGCAAGGTTAAGAAGGCAGGGCCTTCATTAATAACCTCAGCCAGTACGGGAATTGAACCCACGTAGATCGTCACTATGCATGATGAACCAGCCATCCAGCAAACTTCGCTAACTGATTCCCCAAGCCCATGGCACTCTCCTGTCTATTCTTAAAGGCAACACTTGCCTGGATGGGTGCAGCTCCAACAACACTCAAGAAGCTCGACACCATCCAGGACAAAGCAGCCCCGCTTGATTGGCACCCCATCCACAAACGTTCACTCTCTCCACCACCGACGGACAGTGTGTACCATCTATAAGGTAATAGAATCATACAGCGCAGAAGAGGCCCTTCAGCCCATCAAATCTGCACTGACTCATTAGAAACACCTGACCTCCCACCTGATCCCACTTGCCAGCACTTGGCCCATAGCCCTGAATGTTCTGATGTGCCAAGCGCTCATCCAGATACTTTTTAAAGGATGTGAGGCATCCCGCCTCCACCACCCTCCCAGGCAGTGCATTCCAGACCCTCACCACCCTCTGGGTAAAAATAATTTTTCCTCACATCCTCCTAAATCTCCTGCCCCTCACCTTGTCCCCTTGTGACTGACTCTTCAACTTAGGGGAACAGCTGCTGCTTATCCATTCTGTCCATGCCCCTCATAATCTTGAACACCTCAATCAGGTCACCCCTCAGTCTTCTCTGCTCCAGAGAAAACTACCAAAGCCTATCCAACCTCTATAACTTAAATGTTCCATTCCAGGCGCATGCAATGCAGATACTCACCAATGTTCCTTAGGGAAATTTCACAGTAACTTCATTGCAGTGTTAATGTAAGTCTTACTTGTGACTAATAGATAAATAAACTTTAGGCAGCAACTTCCAAACCCATGACCAATTCTATATAGAAGGACAAGAGCAACAGACACATGGGAACACCATCACTTGGAAGGTTCCCCTCCGAGTCACTCACCATCCTGACTTGGAAATATATCGGCCATTCCTTCACTGTCACTGGGTCAAAATCCAGGAACTCCCTCCCTAACAGCACTGTGGGTGTGCCTACACCACAGGGACTGCAGCGGGTTCTAGAAGGCAGCTCACCACCACCATCAAGGGGCAATTAGGGATGGACAATAAGTGCTAGCCTAGCCAGCAAACCCCACATCCCATTCAAAAATATCACAATCAGACTTGTGTGTGAGGTTGCAGCCTTTAAAAACACAGAGGGAGCGGCCAGTTAGATTATCTCCTTATCAACGTGTCTGTGGGATAAGCACTGTGAAGATAAAAAGGGAGAATCTCTGCAGGGATTCCCAGAGACCCTGGAAGATAAAGTTACATTACAAGGAGAGATTACACAAACTAGGATTGTTTCCCTGGAATTTAGGAAGTTCAAGGGCAATTTGATCTAAGTATGTGGGACATTAAGGGAGTCATGATGTGGAGATGCCGGCGTTGGACTGGGGTAAACACAGTAAGAAGTTTAACAACACCAGGTTAAAGTCCAACACAAGCTTTCAGAGCCTTAAGCTCCTTCTTCAGGTGAGTGGGAATTCTGTTCACAAACAGGGCATATAAAGACACAAACTCAATTTACATGAATAATGGTTGGAATGCGAATACTTACAGCTAATCAAGTCTTTAAGATACAAACAATGTGAGTGGAGAGAGCATTAAGACAGGTTAAAGAAATGTGTATTGTCTCCAGACATTAAGGGAGAGGAGATCAGGTAGACAGAGAGGAAGTTTCTGCTCTTTGGGCAGTCTAGATCCAACAACATAACCTAAAAATGAGAGCCAGAGCTTTCAGGGGTAAAATTCGGAAACATTTCTTCACATAAAGGGTGGGAGAAGTTTGGAAATCTCTTCCCCAAATGGATATAGAGGCTGGATCAATTACTGATTTTAAATCTGAGACAGTTGGAAAAAGTGTGAAAGGATTTGGGATAAAGGATCAACACAAAATACTGCGGAATCTTTTAATTTGATTTGATTTAATTTGATTTATTGTTGTCACATGTATTAACATACAGTGAAAAGTATTGTTTCTTGCGCGCTATACAGAGAGCATACTGATCATAGAGAAGGAAAGGGGAGAGTGCAGAATGTTGTGTTCCAGTCATAGCTAGGGTGTGGAGAAAGATCAACTTAATGCAAGGTAAGTCCATTCAAAAGTCTGACAGCAGCAGGGAAGAAGCTGTCCTTGAGTCGGTTGGTACGTGACCTCGGACTTTTGTATCTTTCTCCCAACGGAAGAAGGTGGAAGAGAGAATGTCCAGAGTTCGTGGGGTCCTTGATTATTCTGGCTGCTTTGCCGAGTGGGAAGTGTAGACAGAGTCAATGAATGGGAGGCTGGTTTGCGTGATGGACTGGGCTACATTCACGACCTTTTGTAGTTTCTCGCGGTCTTGGGCAGAGCAGGAGCCATACCAAGCTGTGATAGAACCAGAAAGAATGCTTTCTATGGTGCATCTGTAAAAGTTGGTGAGAGTCATAGCTGACATGCCAAATTTCCTTAGTTTTCTGAGAAAGTAGAGGCGTTGATGGGCTTTCTTAACCAGTGTCGACATGGGGTGACCAGGACAGGCTGTTGGTGATCTGGACACCTAAAAACTTGAAGCTCTCGGCCCTTTCTCCTTCATTCCCATTGGTGTAGACAGGGGCATGTTCTCCTTTACGCTTCCTGAAGTCGATGACAATCTCCTTCGTTTTGTTGACATTGAGGGAGAGATTATTGTCATCGCACCAGTTCACCAGATTCTCTGTCTCTGAATCTGAAACAAAAACAGAAAATGCTGGAAATCTAACCTCATAGTGTAAATATTTTCTGACTCTCTTTTCTCTCAGCTCTGACCGCGGATCACCCAGACTCGAAATGTTGGCTCTATTCTCTCTCTCCACAGATGCTGTCAGACCGTTGAAATTTTACAACATTTTTCTGTTTTTGTATGGGGAAAAGGTTATGGACTTCATACACAGAGCGGCATGGTCTCACAGCACGGTGGCACAGTGGTTAGCACTGCTGCCTCACAGCGCCAGGGACCCGGGTTCGATTACTCGGCTTGGGTCACAGTCTGTGTGGAGTCTGTAGTTCTCCCCGTGTCTGTGTGGGTTTCCTCCGGGTGCTCCGGTTTCCCCCCACAGTCCAAATATGTGTAGATTAGGTGGATTGGCCATGCTAAATTGCCCCTTGGTGTCCAAAGATGTGTTGGTGAGGCGAGACTACTGGGGTAATTATGTGGGCTTACGGGGATGGGGCTTAAGTAAGACTCTCTGTTGGAGAGTTGGCCCAATGGGCCGAATGGCCTCCTTCTGCACTGTAGGGATTCTCTAAACTGGCTCGAGGGACTGAATGACTTCCTTCTGTTCCTATATTCCTGTGTTTCTAAAGGGCACAAACTTCAACTTGCATGTCCAAAACCTTATTGAGGGCACTACCCCAGCCAATCTGTCACCTCACTTCCCTCATCATCCTGAGTGCCTCCAATGGGGCGACGAAGAAAATCCAGCCACAGTTTCTCAAAACCTCTCCTCGTAACTAAAGATGTCCGTCCTCTTAAGGAATCCCCTCTGCATCCCCTCTTTAGCCCTGACCCCTTTCTAAGGAGTGGGGAACCCAAAACTGGACGCAATATTCTAAGGGGCGATGTGCGGTGTTAGTGAACCAATTATTTGAGTCGGTTTAGCCTCATCGGTTCCCTTATTTGAATTAACTTTGTCAGGAGGGGAAGGGGGATATGTAAGAGTTTGGCAGGTTTCAGACTGAGGTCACCATTCTGCTCCGGTTTCCTCCCACACTCCAAAGATGTGCGGGTTAGGTTGATTGGCCATGCTAAATTGCTCCTTAGTGTCAGGGGGATTAACGGAGGGATTATGGGGATAGGGCCTGGGTGGGATTGTTGTTGGTGCAGGCTTGATGGGCCGAATAGCCTCCTTCTGCATTGTAAGGATTCTATGATTCTATGAGTCATTAGGAGAGCCACAGCAGGACAGATCTTAACAAATGATGGATAATAGTATCAATCCCAGATATAAAACAGAGACTGTTGTGTTCCATTCATCCGGGACAATCCAGATCATCAGAAGTGTTCAGGGACACCCTGCGCCACGCTACTCGAGTCCCAACAAGACACTGGGTCCTTTAAAAAATAGTTGCTGCATCATTTAAGCTTCATTAAGTTGCAACTGATGTAGCTGGTCTGAGGGATGTGTGGAATCTCAGCCACCGGATTGGTGGAATCTATCCGCACTGGGACTGCAGTAATTTCAATAACAGCTTCGAACTCACCACTCAGAGCGGATAAAAACATCAGTGCCTGACTGCAAAACTTCCAGAAGCTCCGCACTGAAACTTCGCTGGAATCACACCAAGGTAAGGAGAATTAAACTGTTCTGCGTGGAGTAAAAGTGCGATGCATTGATCTGCTCTCTGCCGGTTTAAGACAATCATACTTAATGTCTTTAAAATAAGTACTGATGGAAAAATCTTCTTTTGGGACAATAAATATCCTATTACGCAGGAATTGGAATCAAGCCACTCCCAAGTTTCCCCTGGATTGAATTCAATAGCTTTTCAGATTGAGCTGAGAAAAATCAAGCTCGCTGCCGGAATGGGTGAAGGATTCAGGTCCTTTCGAAGGGGACTTGGATCAATATTTGAAAGGGACGAATTTGCAGGTCTCCAGGGAATGGGACTCAATGCTGCTGCTCTTTTTGCTCCGGTTTCTGTCCATGTTCTGGTGAGAGTTATGACGAGGGGTGTGGCAGCACTCTGATAGTGTGTTGGTAACTTTCTCACTGGGAACGTTTGAAAGTTACTGTTCCTACTTACTGGACAAAACGATAAATTAGAAAGCTGAAAATGCTGAAGATCTAAATTAACAATAAAGAGAAAGGCTGGGACTGCAAGGTAGATCATTCTGGAAGACAGGGATAGTTTAATCATCAAATCCATTTACCTCCTTGTCTAAGGGTTTTTAAAATTCTTACTGAAAGTGTATTTCGCTGCCTCGTGCTTTGGGGACTTAGTCCACACTTGTTGCAAAGTTTACATTTAATTCAGTGTGAGAATGAGCAGAGGATTTGATTTGATTTATTATTGTCACATGTATTTGTATACAGTGAAAAGTATTGTTTCTTGCACGCTATACAGACAAAGCATACCGTTCATAGAGAAGGAAAGGAGAGAGTGCAGAATGTAATGTTACAGTCATAGCTAGTGTGTAGAGAAAGATCAACTTAATGCGAGGTAGGTCCATTCAAAAGTCTGACAGCAGCAGGGAAGAAGCTGTTCTTGAGTCGGTTGGTACGTGACCTCAGACTTTTGTATCTTTTTCCCAAAGGAAGAAGGTGGAAGAGAGAATGTCCGGGGTGCGTGGGGTCCTTAATTATGCTGCTGCTTTGCCGAGGCAGCGAGAAGTGTAGACAGAGTCAATGGATAGACGTTGTTAAAAGAGATGAAATAGAGGAGCATAGAATGAGAGTAAAGGTGGAATCGGGGGTATGCTGGGCACAGCTGCAAGTAGTCACCACGCTCCGGTGCCATCTTGGAGGAGAGGTTGATGGAGAACCCAATCCTTCTCCAATTGCTTCACTGTGATGGTGTGTGGGGTAAAAGCACCAAGCACTAACTCTACCCACTCTTGCAATCCGGAAGGCACTGGAAGCAGATCCAATCATAACTTTGAAAAGGGAAATGGAAATATAGTTGAAAAGGGAAGAAAATAAGGTCTAGGGGCAATGGGGAAAGAGTGAAGGAGTGGAAGTAATTGGATAACGATTAAAGGGTCAGCTGATGGACACAATGACCCAATGTTTTTTTGTGATTTTGTTTGAGTGTAATGTACAAATAGCAACATTACAAAAATGTGTTGAGATACTGAATGGTAATCATAGAATCCCTACAGTGCAGAAGGAGGCCATTCAGCCCATCGAGCCTGCACTCACAACAATCCCACTCAGACCCAACCCCATAACCCCAAGCATTTACTCTAGCTGGCTCCCCTGACACTAAGGGTCAATTTAGCATGGCCAATCCAACTAACCCGCACATCTTTGGAGTGTGGGAGGAAACTGGAGTACCCGGACGAAACCCGTGCAGACACGGGGAGAATGTGCAGACTGAGCCCAGACAGTGGCCCAATCTGGGAATCGAACCCGGGTCCCTGGCGCTGTGAGGCAGCAGTGCTAACCACTGTGCCACCTTGCTGTAAATGTGGAGGATATAACATTTCATTCGATTCATTTCTGCTGAACTTCCATGAACAATGAAGTGATTGTAACTGAATTTGAGATAAGCATTGTATTTATTGCTGCCGGCTGGGCTTCCTGCGTGTGAATGGCCACCCACAGACTTCAATTCACAGGCACAATGTACCCTTCCTTCCCAGACACAGAGTTGTGGGTAACGTATAGTTCAGGGGCACTTTCCCCTCAATAAAGTTACTACTCCCCAGGGTGTAGTTTGTTAATGTTTGCACGTGTGCCAGCCTCTCAAACACCCAATGCACCCCCTCTCCACCCCCACCACACGCCGCCCACCCCCACACACGCCCCCCCACCTCCCCCCGCCACTTTGCTCCATACCACCTTTCGGCCCAGTACTACATCAGTGTGAGTGAAAACACCCAACATTACTGCAGGTGCTGCTTCTTCCAATCAGCATAAAAACTACTATCCGTATGAGAGACTTCATCTCGGCTGAACCTCCTGTCCCATTGAGGCAGGGTTACGCTGTTGGATGTTGATCTGATAATGCATTAACTAAGGCCCCATCTGCCCTTTCGGCTGATATAAAGGAAGTCACGGCACTATTTCATAGAAAAGCAGAAGATTTGGAAGGCGACGGCCTAGTGGTATTATCGCTAGACTATTAATCCAGAAACTCAGCTAATGTTCTGTGGACCCGGATTCGAATCCTGCCATGGTAGACGGTGGAATTTGAATTCAATAAAAAATATCTGGAATTAAGAATCTACTGATAACCATGAAGCCATTGCCGATTGTAGGAAAAACCCATCTGGGTTCACTAATGTCCCTTTAGGGAAGGAAATCTGCTGTCCTTACCCGGTCTGGCCTACATGTGACTCCAGAGCCACAGCAATGTGGTTGACTCTCAACTGCCCATGGGCAACAAGGGATCTTGCTGTGTGTAAATTGGCTGCCTTGGCAAACTTCCTACCTTACAACAATGCCATCACTTCAAAAGAGTCTTCATTTACTGTACTTGGAGACTTCCTGAGGCTATAAAACATGCTCGGGAACCGCGAGTCTCCCTTTCTGTGAAAGCGAGGGATGTTATGACCTGCTCTGATTTATTCCCCCCTCCCCCCCATTATATCGGCAAATCAGTCACTGAACCAGACTGCCAGACTGTGGTCCTTTAGAAAAGTTTCATGAACATTCCCGGACAAAGGAGCACAGAGATTTCTAGACTTGCTCTTAATTCAGCGAAGTGTCAGCGTTTTATATCCATCCAGCTGCCAACATCTGGAGGCAGCCATTTTGCTGCCAATCTCTCACCAGTGAATTAGTTGCCACAGTTGCGGGGGACAGGGGAACGGAAGGGGGACGGGGGGGGGGGGGGGGGGGGGGGGGGGGAACGGGGGGATGGAGGGAGACAGGGGGGGGGGTGTGGGGCGGTTTCTGGGTGATATCTGTGAAGTGACTGGTTTGGGTTTCCACACTGCCTTTAAGCTTTGACTTAAAAATGAATAAACTTGCTTCAATTCTCTTCTCATTTGATGTTGATTTGCGATGAACACTAAAGCAAGAGCAAACATAACAGCAACAGCAACAGAACAATGCTCACTGTCAAAACTATTAGCTCACTCTATCAAACATTCCCTGCTACCTAAATTAGACAATCAAGCAATCCCTGGTGTCACAACCATGGTAACGGTGAAAGAACCAACCTTTCCTGCTGGGAACCATTTTGACTACATTGTGCCCCAAAGGTTAGTCCACATTTAAATTCCTACTTTTCAGGGCGATGGAACATTTAGAATCCCTACAGTGCAGAAGGAGGCCATTCGGTCCATCGAGTCGGCACCGACCACAATCCCACCCATGTATTTACCTTGCCGGGAATTGAACCCGGGTCCCTGGTGCTGTGAAGCAGCGGTGCTAATCACTGTGCCACCGTTAGGTTTTGTATTTACTCCTGAGACCTATTATTGTCTACACTGTCAACCTTCCTCAAGATAATAATGGAAATGGAATCCCAGTGAACCCATCCAGAAAAAGGTTCGTCTCACGTCATTGTTGTATTCAGTTGTTTAATTTTAAATGTTTTTTTGTCACTAATACTTACGGTTATTCTACACGTTGACCTCTCTTTGTGTGAAGAAAAATTTCCTGCTAACTTTTTTTTCCTCATAAAACAATTTCAGGTCAGCCTTGTGACTGGCCATTGCGCTGATTCTATTCCATGAATGTCTCCCTTGTGTCTCGATGAACAGAAACTGGGAGACAGGATTGAAGTGTGGTCCGGCTAGCTCTGAGTAGCTTCACTCCACATTCGTTCACAGGGTGTGGCCGTCGCTAGTTAGACCAGTATTCGTTGCCCATCCCTAATTGCCCCTTGAGAAGGTGCTGGGTGAGCTGCCGCCTTGAACCCACTGCAGTCCTTGTGAGGGAGGGAGTTCCAATTTTTGATCCAGTGACAATGAAGTAATGGCTGATATATTTCCAAGTCAGGATGGTGAGTGGCTTGGAGAGGAACCTCCAGATGGTGGTGTTCCCAGGCATCTGCTGCCCTTGTCCTTCTTGGCAGAAGTGGTTGTTGGAAGGTGGTGTCTAAGAAATCCTGCGGTGCATCTTGTAGTTGGTACACACAGCTGCCGCTGTGCATTGGTGGTGGAGGGAGCGAATGTTTAAGGTGGTGAATGGGGTGCCATTAAAGCGGGGCTACTTTGTCCTGGATGGTGTTGAGCTTCTTGTGTGTTGTTGGAACTGCACCCATCCAGACAAGTGGGGAGTATTCCATCACACTCCTCACTTGTGCCTTGTAGATGGACCAGCTTTGGGGAGTCAGGAAGTGAGTTATTCACCGCAGGATTCCTAACCTCTGACCTATGGTTAGCACTGCTGCTTTGGAGCACCAGGGACCCGAGTTCAATTCCCGGCTCGGGTTATTGTCTGTGCAGAGTCTGCACGTTCTCCCCGTGTCTGCGTGGGTTTCCTCCGGGTGCTCCAGTTTTCTCCCACAGTCTGAAAGACGTGCTGGTTAGGTGTATTGGCCATGCTCCATTCTCTCTCAGTGTACCCGAACAGGCGCCGGAGTGTGGCGACTAGGGGATTTTCACTGTAACTTCATTGCGGTGTTAATGTAAATCTACTTGTGGCTGATAAATAAAACTAAAACTTTAGCTGTTTGATCGCAGATTCCTCTAACTTGTATTCTCTTGTTGACCTTGTGCTTACCCTATGAAATACAGGGTGACCTCCTGAGATTATTATCTCTTTACTAAAAGTCTGATGAGGTTTTAACTGGGGAAATGTTGTGGAAATAGTCTGCATACGCAGTGCTACAGACAGACAGAATCTCACTGCATTCAGCCCTTTGTTGCTGAGTGCACTCATTCGATCATTATCATGAGCACCAGGTCTCCAGTGTATCTGCCAGGTGATTTATCTTTATTCTCCCATTCTTTCTGACATGGGGAGGAAAATGGCTCAAATCTACCCGTAGCGGCATACCACAGCAGATATAGTGGGTAAAATATCAACAGCAGCAAGAATTGTTCATGCACTCGCTAGGCAGCACTCCCTGCCTCGCCACCCCTCCCCCTCCACAGCTCTCCCCTTCCTGCCACCCTCGCCCCCTTCTCTACCCCCACCCCAACACAAAGGAAGGGAATAGAATGACAGGGGATACAAGTGAATCCAGGAAAACAGAGCGGGGTGGGAGAATAGAGGAATCTGGAGCAACAGATTATGCTGCATGAGAAGAGGATGCTCAATGGCTGACAAGTGAGTCTGATTGGTCGAGGTTTTGTCATGGAGATTGCACCAGGGAACAGTTAACTGCCAAGCATCTGTTTACATTCGAACCAGACGGTGCGACTCTAATCGTCCAAGGCCGTGGGGAATGAAACAAGGAATGGCTGTTCCCAAAGTGTTTGCTTAGTTAGAAAAAGCGCAATTATTGAACATGCTCCTTCTGTCTGTACGGGACAGGCCATGTGTGCGAATGCATGTAGCTTGCAGCACGCGTGTGTGAGCTGAAAGCCTGACTGATAATCTTATATTGGGTTTCAGTGTTATTCTTAGCACAATCAGGATTGTTTAGCAAGTGCTGCCCCATTGCAGATGGGACACAGTGCACGGGATTTTACAGCCGCGCTCGGGCGAGACCGGAAATTCCCACCCGAGGTCAATGGAGATTTCCATTGTTGGATCCTTGCCCACGTTGATTCCGTGGTGGGCGTGGTGGTAGAGTTCTGGCCTGTGTTTTAAGTTGTGCAAGTGCTGGCTGGTTGGTTGCTGTCTGTACTTTGCCTGTAGCAAAGGGACACACTGTTTGAGATGATCCGCCTGTACTGGAGTGTCTGTATCAATGTCTGTGCTCAAATCCCAGAGCAAGGTTTGAACTCACAACCTTCAGACCCAGAGGTGAGAAGTCTACCGAATGAACTACAGCTGACCAGGTCACCTCTGTTAACCTGATTGAGGGAACATTGAGTCAGGCCACCATGAAAATTCCTTTCCTTCATTGAATAATCCAAAGATGTGTGTGTTAGGTTGATTGGCCGTGCTAAATTTCCCCTTAGTGTCAGGGGGATTAGCAGGGTAAATATGTGGGGTTACGGGACTGGGACCTGGGTGGGATTGTGGTCGGTGCAAACTCGATGGGCCGAATGGTCTCCTTCTCCACTGTAGGGATTCTATGGTTCTGTGCACACTGGGATCACTTGAGAAGGAAGCTGGGGTCCCGGTTTAACATCTCATTCCAAAGACACCATTCCTGACAGTTCAGCACTCCCTCAGTATCATGCTGGGGTTTTGGCCTTATAGACTTTCATTTCAATCCTAAGCCAATGGGTAAGGTATGAAATGAGACATTATGGACGGGATTTTCCAGCCACACTCACCCCAAGACTGGAAAATCCCACCCGAGGTCAACGGACCTTTGCATGGTCCTGTGGCAGGCAGGACAGTAAAATTCAACACTAATACTTTTCTTGATAATAGATTTATTCAGAGTGTAGCTTTATAAATGTTTGCTTACTACCCAGTGTCCCAGCGGTCTCTCCTTATAAATGCTACAGAGACAGGAAGGGGTGTAGGGGACTGGAGGAGGTTATAGAGATAGGGAGGGGGTGTCGGGGCTGGAGGAGGTTACAGAGATAGAGAGGGGTGTAGGGACTGGAGGAGGTTACAGAGATAGGGAGGGGATGTAGGGAGCTGTATGAAGTTACAGAGATAGGGATGGGGTGTGGGGACTGAAGGAGGTTACAAAAATAGGGAGGGGTGTAGGTGCTGGAGGAGGTTACAGAGATTACTGAGGGTTGTAGGGGCTGTATGAGGTTACAGAGATAGGGTGATGGTGTAGAGGGCTGGGGGAGGTTACAGAGATAGGGAGGGTGTAGGGGCTGGAGGAGGTTACAGAGATAGGGAGGGGATGTAGGGGCTGTATGAGGTTACAGAGATAGGGAACGGTGTAGGGGCTGGAGGTTACAGAGATAGGGTGATGGTGTAGAGGGCTGGAGGAGGTTACAGAGATAGGGAGGGGGTGTAGAGGGCTGGAGGAGGTTACAGGGAGAGGGAGTGTTGTAGGGACTGGAGGAGGTTACAAAGATAGGGAGGGGATGTATGAGGTTACAGAGATAGGGTGATGGTGTAGAAATCATTGAAACCCTGCAGTGCAGAAAGAGGCCATTCGGCCCATTGAGTCTGCACCGACCACAATTCCACCCAGGCCCTATCCCCATATCCCTACATATTTTACCCACTAATCCCTCTAACCTACCCATCTCAGGACACTAAGGGCAATTTTTTAGCATGGCCAATCAACCTAACCCGCACATCTTTGGACTGTGGGAGGAAACCGGAGCACCCGGAGGAAACCCACGCAGACACGAGGAGAATGTGCAAACTCCACACAGACAGTGACCCAAGCCGGGAATCGAACCCAGGTCCCTGGAGCGGTGAAGCAGCAGTGCTAACCACTGTGCTACCGTGCTGCCCCGTGTAGAGGGCTGGAGGAGGTTACAGGGAGAGGGTGATGGTGTAGAGGGCTGGAGGAGGTTACAGAGACAGGGTGATGGTGTAGAGGGCTGGAGGAGGTTACAGAGATAGGGAGGGAGTGAGGTCTTGGAGGGATTTGAAAACAGGGCTGTGAGTTAGAAATGGAATTTCACGCTTTCCTCTCTTTTCACCCTCAGGCAGGGTTTTCCCGACAGAATGTCTGACCTGGAGAATGCGATGGTGACAATTATTGAAACCTTTCACAAGTACAGCGGGCGAGAGGGAGACAAGCTGAAGTTAAAGAAGGCGGAACTGAAGGAACTCATCAATAATGAGCTGTCCAACTTCATTGGTGTGAGTACAGCCGCGTTCGTTAATCAGCACAAAGGGAATTGGGTTCCACTGGCTGTGTTTCTGATCTGGATACCGGGGTCAGGGCACAGGTTGTGAAGAATTCTCACAACTAACAGTCTTCATGTGGAGACATTGTGAGCTATGTTGCTCATCCTGCTACACCATCCCCACACACACACACGCACTCACACACACTCACGCACGCACGCACGCACGCACGCACGCACACACACTCACGCACGCACACACACACACACACACTCACGCACGCACGCACGCACGCACGCACGCACACACACTCACGCACGCACACACACACACACACACGCACTCACACACACTCACGCACGCACGCACGCACGCACGCACACACACTCACGCACGCACACACACACACACACACACACACACACACACACACACACACACACACACACACACACACACACAGCAATGCGCTGATTTGGTGTTTAGGTCAACCAGGTGCCATGAAATGCATTGAAAAGTTTAAAATTTATTTATTAGTCACAAGTAGGCTTACTGCAATGAAGTTACTACGAAAATGCCCTAGTCGCCACACTCCGGTCCCTGTTCGGGTACACTGAGGGAGAATTTAATACGGCCAATGCACCGAACCAGCACGTCTTTCGGACTGTGAGAGGAAACTGGAGCATAGAATTATAGAATCATAGAATCCCTACATTGCAGAAGGAGGCCATTCGGCCCATTGAGTCTGTACCGACTGCAATCCCACTCAGGCCCTATTCCCATAACCCCCGATATTTACCCTGCTAATCCTCCTGACACTAGGGTCAATTTTAGCATGGCCAATCAACCTAACCCGCACATCTTTGGCGTGTGGGAGGAAACCGGAGCACCCAGAGGAAACCCACACAGGCACGGGGAGAATGTGCAGACTCCACACAGACAGTGACCCGTGCCGGGAATCGAACCCAGGTCCCTGGCGCTGTGAGACAGCAGTGCTAACCACTGTGCCACCATGCTGCCCATTGAATGAGGAGCTTCTTCGTTATTGGCTGCTGTCCACAGCCTTGTGGTTCCCAGACCCAAGAGAGGCACAGTTGCAATGCTGTTGTGAAGTGACACCCAAGAAGGTTACAGGAGCGGCCCAGGGAATATCTTTCCCTCTGATATAGTTTCTCTCTCTTCCCTCCTGTGTGGGAATGCCTGATCTGCGTTCCTCGCTTTTCGAGAAGCAACAGAGAACAAAATGTGTTCATTCACTTGTAGAAAATGGGCAAGATCATCATTTATTACCTGTCCCTAATTGCACTTGAGAATCTGGTGGTGAGCCGCTTTCTGGAATAAAACTGAGTATCTCGCCAGGCCATTTCCGAGGGCAGTTGAGAGTCAACCACACATTGCTGTGGCTCTGGAGTCACGTGTAGGCCAGACCAGGTATGGACAGCAGATTTCCTTCCCTAAAGGGCGTTAGTGAACCAGATGGGGTTTTTGCATGGTCGCCATTTCTTTTTAATCCCAGATTTAATCAATTAAATCCTAGTTGTTAGGGCTGTACAGTGGCACGGTGGTTAGCGCTGCTGCCTCACAGCGCCAAGGACCTGTTTTCAATTCCCAGCTTGGGTCACTGTCTGTGTGGAGTCTGCACGTTCTCCCCGTGTCTGCGTGGGTTTCCTCCGGGTGCTCCATACAGTCCTCCTGCAGTCCAAAGATGTGCAGGTTAGGTGGATTGGCCAGGTTAAATTGCCACTTAGTGTCAGGGGACTAGCTGGGGTAAACACATAGGATTATGGGCATAGGGCCTGGGTGAGTTGTTGTTGGTGTAGGCACAATGGGCCGAATGGCCTCCTCTGCACTGTAGGGAATCTAAGTCTCCCGCGTCACATCACAGATGTCAGTTCCTGCCTTAGAAATATATCAACCATTCCTTCACTGTCACTGGTTCAAAATCCTTGAACTCCATCCCTAACAGCATCGTTGGTGTACCTACACCATAGAGACCACAGTGATTCAAGAGGCAGCTCACCACCACCTTCTCAAGGGGCAATGAGGGATAGACAATCAGTGCTGGCCTAGCCAGCGACACCCACGTCCCACAAATAAATGAAAACAAAGACACCAGCCTGGCTGGAATGGACTCTGTCTGCAGCCTCAGTGGCGGTCGGCTGAATCAGCACAGGCTGGGATCCTTCCGTATCTTTATAATCTTAGCGACCCATTAATGAAATCCAGAGGGCCATTAGCACAACAGGGGATTTCTGTAAATCCGTTTATAAATAGGTAAGCAACAACAACTTATATTTGTTTCGCAACTTTAACACGATAAAGAGTCCCAAGGTGCTTCACAGCAGAACCATCGGCGTCTGGCACAGAGACACGTGAGGGAATATTAATTCAGGTGATCAAAAGCTTGGTCAAAGAGTATGGTTTTAAGGAGTGTCAAAGGAAGAACGGGAGGTAGAGAGGGGTAAGGATGAAATACCAGAGGTGCAGTCACCAATGGTGGTCCTATCCCCGTAACCCCAAGTATTTACCCTGCTAGCCCCCCCGACACTCAGGGGCAACTTAGCGTGGCCAATCCACCTAATCCGCACATCTCTGTAGGAGGAAACCGGAGCTTCCGGAAGAAACCCACGCAGACACTGGGAGAATGTGCAGACTGCACACAGACAGTGGCCGAGGCCGGAATCGAATCCGGGTCCCTGGTACTGTGAGGCAGCAGTGCTAACCACGGTGCCACCGTGCCGCATGCCTTCGCATAATTATCCCTCAGTTCACAAGATGGCCGAATAATCACGTCACTGAACCATGACTGTAGTGGGGGCGTTCTCTGTTGGTGCCCTGATTCTCTTCAAAACTTAAGAAAACTTAGAAATGAATTCACAAAGACAAGAAATCTCAGTTCAAGACGTAACTAAAAATGTATTTAAACATAAGAGACACACAAGACAAACAAAACATTAACCTTGGGAGGCCTTTGGATGGTCAATTAGCTCTGAGTTAGTGCTAAAGACCCCTCCGAAGATCTGAGGCACTGAGCCAAAGTCCAAAACACTTATACCGTCCTGATGTCTAAGGTATTCCTCCTAATGAGCTCAGACTTCATTTCATTTCATGTTAGCATGTCAGTCCAAAACATGACGGATACATCAGCCAATTGCGATGCACTACTTGACTTAATGATCTTTCATTTGCTAACCCAGAATCCGGATATCCACCCCCTGGCATGGTCTACTTCCTCGTTGCTATGTCTCTCTAAGGCTATCACCTGAATACCTTTTGTTAGAATGTAACCAGTGACAACTTTGTATTGGATATAATGTGACCAATGGAAACAAGACGTAAGGGTCAGCTGACCCAGTAAACCATGGAACCAATTACAGAGTGATGTAATAATCAGCTGACCAGCTGATTCACTATAAAAAGGAATTATGTAGAATTGCGGGGAGCTTGGAGTGGCCCAAGGCGAGGCCCCAAGTTTGGAGTAATGATGTTTCTTTATTAAACCCTGTCTTTGATTTATAAGTTGGAGTAAGTTTTGTTGTATTTTCGTTAGCTGCATTTTGAAGAGTTTCTTCTGAAGAAACACCTTTCTGCCGAATAAATGACTTTCTCTAATGAACTTTTGAACTTTTATAGACTGCAGTGTTTGTGTCTATTCACTGTGGTGAATATTTCATAGTTTAAGCTGAATTCATATTAATATACTATTATCATTCAATATGAATATAGATTCTTAACATCAAAATCATCTTTCATTCCTTTTAATAGGGTTTAGCATTCACATATGAGGAAATTGTTAACATTATCTTGTTAGGTGTAAGTCATTTTAACTCTTTCTTTCCCAACTGTTATTAAACCTAGGAATCTAGAACAATGCAGCACAGGAACAGGCCCTTCAGCCCTCCAAGCCCGTGCCGCTCTCTGGTCTAAACTAGACCATTCTTTTGTATCCCTCCATTCCCACTCCGTTCATATGGCTGTCTAGATAAGTCTTAAACGTTCCCAGTGTGTCCGCCTCCACCACCTTGCCTGGCAGCGCATTCCAGGCCCCCACCACCCTCTGTGTAAAATATGTCCTTCTGATATCTGTGTTAAACCTCCCCCCCTTCACCTTGAACCTATGACCCCTCGTGAACGTCACCACCGACCTCGGGAAAAGCTTCCCACCGTTCACCCTATCTATGCCTTTCATAATTTTATACACCTCTATTAAGTCTCCCCTCATCCTCCGTCTTTCCAGGGAGAACAACCCCAGTTTACCCAATCTCTCCTCATAACTAAGCCCCTCCATACCAGGCAACATCCTGGTAAACCTCCTCTGCACTCTCTCTAAAGCCTCCACGTCCTTCTGGTAGTGTGGCGACCAGAACTGGACGCAGTATTCCAAATGCGGCTGAACCAACATTCTATACATCTGCAACATCAGACCCCAACTTTTATACTCTATGCCCCGTCCTATAAAGGCAAGCATGCCATATGCCTTCTTCACCACCTTCTCCACCCGTGACATCACCTTCAAGGATCTGTGGACTTGCACACCCAGGTCCCTCTGCATATCTACACCCTTTATGGTTCTGCCATTTATCGTACAACTCCTCCCTACATTATTTCTACCAAAATGCATCACTTCGCATTTATCAGGATTGAACTCCATCTGCCATTTCTTTGCCCAAATTTCCAGCCTATCTATATCCTTCTGTAGCCTCTGACAATGCTCTGTAACCAATGCTTACACTGAATTGTACTGTACAAAATATCTTGATGTTCTTTCTCGTTGTCCATGGAAGTTTTTTTCGATCCGGACAACTCTCTGGGTAGGAGCTCCTAGCCCTTCCTGTTGAAGATAATCACCCCCACAACCGCAGTGGGACAGGACAGCAAATGAGCCACACAAAATGTCATAGACCTCGGCGGGACTGGAAGATCTCACCGACTCATCGTGAGCCACCTCCGCTGCTGGGAATCCCGCCACCGGGGTGGGGCTGGAAGTATCTTCAGATAGAGTGAGCCAGACAGGCGAAGCCATCACTTTCAAACAGTGACTGGGGCCAAGCAGTTTGGAGTAAATATCTATTCAGGAAGTTGCCAGTTACATATATTCAAACCAAATCCACAGGATGTTTGTATTCAAAATGTTGAGTTTACTTTGAGGATGTAACCAGTAGAGTTGACCAGCGAGAACCAGTGGATGAGGTTTATTTAGAGTTTCAGAAGACTTTCAACAAGATCTCATGGGACAGATTATTACATAAAGTTAAAGCTTATGGGATTGCAGGTAATGCCTTGAGATGGACAGAAAGCTGGTTAGCAGATAGGAAGCAAAGAGTTGGCATAAATGAGTCTTTTTATGATTGGCAGTCAGTGACTAGTGGGGTTCCGCAGGGATCTGTGCCAGGACCCCAACTGTTCACATTATATGTTAATTATTTGGAAGAGGGAACTGAATGTATTATCTCCAAATTTGTAGATGATACAAAGTTGGGTGGGAGGGTGAGCTGTGAGGAGGATGCAGAGATGCTTCAGTGTGATTTGGACAGGCTGAGTGTGTGGGCATCTGCATGGCGGATGCAGTATAATGTGGATAAATGTGAGGTTATCCACTTTGGTAGCAATAATAGGAAGACAGATTGTTACTTGAATGGATGTAAAATTGTGGAAGATGGATACTCAGCAAGACCTTGGTGTCCTCATGCATCAGTTGCTGAAAGTAAGCACGCAGGTACAGCAGGCAGTAAAGAAGGCAAATGGTATGTTGGCCTTCATAGCGAGAGGATTTGAGTATAGGGATAGGGATGTTTTGCTGCAGTGCTATAGGGTGTTGGTGAGGCCACACCTGGAGTATTGTGTGCAGTTTTGGTGTCCTTATCTGAGGAAGGATGTCCTTGCTATAGAGGGAGGGCAGCGAAGGTTTACCAGGCTGATTCCTGGGATGGCAGGTCTGTCATACGAGGAGAGACTAAGTCGGTTAGGATTATATTCACTGGAGTTTGGAAGAGTGAGAGGGGATCTCATAGAAACTTATAAAATTCTAGCAGGGTTAGACAGGGTAGATTCAGAAAGAATGTTCCCGATGGTGGGGGAGTCCAGAACTAGGGGTTATAGTTTGAGGATAAGGGGTAAACCTTTTAGAACTGAGGTGAGGAGAAATGTCTTCACCCAGAGTGTGGGGAATGTGTGGAATTCACTCCCACAGAAAGTAGTGAGGCCAAAATGTGTGATTGCAAGAAGAAATTAGATATAGCTCTTGGGGTGTAAAAGGATCAAGGGATATAGGAACGGAAGGGCGGGATCAGGATATTGAATTTGACTCGAAGGGCCGAATGGCCTACTCCTGCTTCTAGTTTCGATGTTTCTAATTTTCGATCAGGTAACTAACTCACGCAAAATGACAAACATTGAAACATTTAAAGTAAAGGAATATATTTTGTGTGAATTTTGTTACAAACTTCGTGAAAAGAATTGGAGAAGAAAATGTCATGTCGGAGTGAAATCTGTATCAGCTGTTCAAGGACAGTGATTACATATTGAGCTGTTTGACTTTAGGATGTAGTTTTTATAAAGAAAGAGGTTATTGAAGGTAAACGTATGCAGAATGATCGGTGTTCGACACGTGTGCCTTGCATTTTGAACTTTGTCCTTTCTTTTTTTTAAAAACAACCTTTAGGACATCAAGGACCAAGAGACGCTCGATAAGTTAATGGAAAGCCTGGATACTGACGGCGACGCAGAGTGCGATTTCCAGGAGTTTGTTGCCTTCATTGCCATGGCAACTGCGGCCTGTCATGAATTCTTTGTCCAGGAAGATGAATAAGAGGATGGTATAGCAGCGCAACGTAAGCCTTTGCACCTTCTAGCTGTTCCACTGTTAGTGGTTGTGAGAAGCCAGTCTGAATGCTGATTCATCTATAGAGTTACAATTAAGAATCATTAATGGGTGTTGTCCACCGAAAATAACAAGCCCCAGCCTCAGGAAAACTCAGGTTTGCTTTCATAGAATATGGAATCCTACAGTTCAGTAGGAGGCCATGCGGCCCATCGAACCTGCACCGATCACAATCCCATCCAAACCCTATCCCCATAACCCCATGCATTTACCCCAACTAGTCCCCCTGACACTAAGGGGCATTTAGCATGGCCAATCCACCTAACCTGCACATCTTTGGACTGTGGGAGGAAACGGGAGCACCCGGAGAAAACCCACGCAGACACAGGGAGAACGTGCAAACTCCGCACAGACAGTGACCCAAGCCGGGACTCGAACCCGGGTCCCTGGCGCTGTGAGGCAGCAGTGCCAACCACTGTGTCACCGTGCCCCCGGGAATGGAACCCGGGTCCCTGGCGCTGTGAGGCAGCAGTGCTAACCCACTGTGCCACCGTGCCCCCGGGAATGGAACCCGGGTCCCTGGCGCTGTGAGGCAGCAGTGCTAACCACTGTGCCACCGTGCTGCCCATTCAGCACATGGTGAAAAGCGATACATTTATTAAGGGAGACACTGCTGGAGTTAGAGATGGTTTTTGAAGATGGATTTAAGGATCGCAGCTAGGGTAACACTCAGGCCTCTGTCTGTCACTCCCAACACATGCTGCGTGTGACATGCGAATATCAGATACAGGAGTAGGAGTAGACCACACTGCCCAAACTCAATACGGCTGATCCTGGGTTACAACCCCACTTTCCCACCCACACCATATCTCTTAATTCCCAGAAATCTGTCACTCCCAGCTTTAAATATATTCAGCCACGGAGATCCCACAGCCCTCTGGGGTGGAGAATTCCAAAGGTTCACTACCCTCTGAGTGAAGAGATTTCTCCTCTTTTCCATTCTAAATGATCGGCCCCAAATCCGAGACTGTGGGTGGAATTGTCCTGTCTCACCCGCCACGGGAATGGTAGCGGGCAGGGGCGGACCACACAAACGTTGATTCAATTTATTATTGTCACATGTATAAACATACAGTGAACAGTATTGTTTCTTGCACGCTATACAGACAAAACATACCATTCATAGAGAAAGAAAGGAGAGAGTGCAGAATGTAGTGTTACAGTCATAGCTCGGGTGTAGAGAAAGATCAACTTAATGCAAGGTCGGTCCATTCAAAAGTCTGACAGCAGCAGGGAGGAAGCTGTTCTTGAGTCGGTTGGTATGTGACCTCAGACTTCTGTATCTTTTTCCGATGGAAGAAGGTGGAGGAGAGAATGTCCGGGGTGCGTGGGGTCCTTGATTATGCTGGCTGCTTTTCCGAGGCAGCGGGAAGTGTAGACAGAGTCAATGGATGGGAGGCTGGTTTGCGTGATGGACTGGGCTACATTCACGACCGTTTGTAGTTCCTTGCGGTTTTGACCTCATTGACCTGTCCATTGACTTCAGGCGGGAATATCCACCTTGGGGCGAGCGCATCCGGAAAGTCCCGCCCACTGTGTTCAAGATTCCCCCGGCCACTGGAAGCAATCTCTCAGTGTCTACCCTGTCAAACCCCTTCAGAATTGTGTAAGTTTCAATGGGATCGCCTGTCAAACTTCTCAACTCCAAGAGAATAGAAACCCAGTTTCCTCAGCCTCTTATCATAGGACAAACCCCCTCATCCCAGGGACCAATCCAGTGAAGCTTCGCTGTACCGCCTCCACCAAAACTGCACACAGTATTCCAAATGTGGTCTCACCCAAACCCTGTACAATTCCAGCAAAACCTCCTTATTCCCCAATTCCCTTTGCAATAAAGGCCAACAGGCCATTTACTTTCCTAATTGCTTGGCTGAACACGTTCGCTAACTTTCTGTGTTGCTTGTATGAGTGCACCCAAGTCCCTCTGAACATTAACATTTAGAAGTTTCAAGCCTTTTAAAAACTATTATTCTGCTTTTCTATTATGGCCAAAGTTGATAACCTCACATTTTCCCGTACTGTGCTCCATCTGCCATCTGTTGTCCACTCACTTAACCTGTATAATCTCTTTACTGCCTCTCTGTGCCCATCCAGCAGTTTGGATGCATTACTATTGGTCGCTTGGAGCTGAGGCCCCTGCACTGACCTCAGCAGCACTCCACTGGCCACAGCCTAGCAACTCGAAAGTGCCCCATTTAACCCCACTCGCTACCTCCAGGAATTCACAGGAGTGGCATAGAGGAAACTCCATTCTGCATCTAACCCTTGCTGGAAATGAGGTTAGAATCATAGAATCATGGAATCGACGGCATGGAGATAGGCCCTTCAACCCAAACTGGTCCATACCGACCAAAAAACCCATCTAAGCTAACCCCATTTGCCTGCATTTGGCTCATATCCCCCTAAACCTTTCCTATCCATGTGTCTGTCTAAATGCCTTTTAAATGTTGTCAATGTCCCCGCCTCAACCACTTCCTCCGGCAGCTCATTCCACACACGTACCATCCTCTGTGTAAAAAAGTTGCTCCTCAGGTTCCCATTAATTCTTTCCCTCTTAACTTAAACCTACGCCCCCTAGTTCTTGATTCCCCAACCCTGGGAAAAAGACTGAGTGCATTCACCCTATCCATGCCTCTCATGATCTTATACACCTCTATAAGACCACCCCTCAGTTTTCTACGCTCCAAAGAAAAAGGTCCTAGTATGTCCAATCTCCCCCTATAACTCAGTCCCTTGAGTCCTGGCAACATCCTTGTAAATCTCTTCTGCACTCTCTCCAGTTTAATAACATCTTTCCTATAGCAAGGCGACCAAAACTGAACACAATACTCCAGGTGCGGCCTCACCAACATCCTGTACAACTGCAACATAACTCCCCAACTTCGCCTCTGCTGGACGCTTGCCTTTGCTCAAACACGGAGGGTGTCTTGCCGAGGTCCACTTTCTAGAAGCACTGACTGCTGAATGCAAATCTTCCCCGCAACAGCCAATCAACATTACTGCTCTGCTGCTCGTGAGCATAGAGAGTTTTATTTTGTACCCAACAGTGTGCCAGATGTGTGATATGATTTGATTTATTATTGTCACATGTATTGGGATACAGTGAAAAGTATTGTTTCTTGCGCACTATATAGACAAAGCATACCGTTCATAGAGAAGGAAAGGAGAGAGTGCAGAATGTAGTGTTACAGTCATAGTTAGGGTGTAGAGAAAGATCAACTTAATGCAAGGTAGGTCTATTCAAAAGTCTGACAGCAGCAGGGAAGAAGCTGTTCTTGAGTCGGTTGGTATGTGACCTCAGACTTTTGTATCTTTTTCCTGATGGAAGAAGGTGGAAGAGAGAATGTCCGGGGTTCTTGGGGTCCTTGATTACGCTGGTTGCTTTGCCGAGGCAGCGGGAAGTGTAGACAGAGTCAATGGATGGGAGGCTGGTTTGCGTGATGGATTGGGCTACATTCACAACGCTTTGTAGTTCCTTGCAGTCTTGGGCAGAGCAGGAGCCATACCAAGCTGTGATACAACCAGAAAGAATGCTTTCTATGGTGCATCTGTAAAATTTGGTGAGAGTCGTAGCTGACATGCCAAATTTCCTGAGTCTCCTGAGAAAGTAGATCACGACATTGGGTCCGGAAAGCTGTAACGTGATGAATGCTCTGACTGTAAACTCTGCCTTCAGTCCATTGCCAATTACCTGATTTCATTTCCTCTTTTCATCCATTTTTATTACTTCATTGTCTTGTTTTTATTTTTCCACTTCTGAAATCTCGCTTTCCATTTTACCTTCCAAATTTCTACCACCCCCCACCTCGCCTCCTCCCACCCACCACATCCACCCCCTTGCCAACTGCCTCATTCCTCAGGTTGTCCTCTGACAATCTCTATCTTTGTGCTGCCATTCACACATTCTGATCACTTAATGGATGCTTTTCGCACCTTTCTCAGCCTTTATCATCACCATTTATGTTCCCTTTGTCCCCCATCCCATCCTCATAAGAACATAAGAACTAGGAGCAGGAGTAGGCCATCTGGCCCCTCGAGTCTGCTCCGCCATTCAATAAGATCATGGCTGATCTTTTTGTGGACTCAGCTCCACTTACCCGCCCGCTCACCATAACCCTTAATTCCTTTACTGTTCAAAAATGTATCTATCCTTGCCTTAAAAACATTCGATGAGGTAGCCTCAACTGCTTCACTGGGCAGGGAATTCCACAGATTCACAACCCTTTGTGTGAAGAAGTTCCTCCTCAACTCAGTCCTAAATCTGCTTCCCCTTATTTTGAGGCTATGCCCCCTAGTTCTAGTTTCACCTGCCAGTGGAAACAACTCCCCTGCTTCTATCTTATCTATTCCCTTCATAATCTTATATGTTTCTATAAAATCTCCCCTCATTCTTCTGAATTCCCATGAGTATAGCCCCAGTCTACTCAGTCTCTCCTCATAAGCCAACCCTCTCAACTCCGGAATCAACCTAGTGAATCTCCTCTGCACCCCCTCCAGTGCCAGTATATCCTTTCTCAAGTAAGGAGACCAAAACTGTACACAGTATTCCAGGTGTGGCCTCATCAGCACCTTATACAGCTGCAACATAATCTTGCTGGTTTTAAACTCTTTCCCTCTAGCAATGAAGGACAAAATTCCATTTGCCTTCTTAATTACCTGCTGCACCTGCAAACCAACTCCTTGAGATTCCTGCACAAGGACACCCAGGTCCCTCTGCAGCATGCTACAATTTTTTACCATTTAAATAATAGTCCATTTTGATGTTATTCCTAACAAAATGGATGACCTCACATTTACCAACATTGTACTCCATCTGCCAGACCCTCACCCACTCACTTAGACTATCTATATCCCTTTACAGACTTTTAGCGTCCTCTGCACACTTTGCTCTTCCACCCATCTTAGTGTCATCTGCAAATTTTGACACACTACACTTGGTCCCCAACTCCAAATCATCTATGTAAATCGCAAACAATTGTGGCCCCAACACTGATCCCTGAGGCACACCACTAGTCACTGATCACCAACCAGAAAAACACCCATTTACCCCCACTCTTTGCTTTCTGTTAGTTAACCAATCCTCTATCCATGCTAATACATTACCTGTAACACCGTGCACCTTTATCTTATGTAGCAGTCTTTGGTGCGGCACCTTGTTAAATGCCTTCTGGAAATTCAGATGCACCACATCCACAGGTCCCCCATTGTCCACTGTGCATGTAATGTTCTCAAAGAATTCCACCAAATTAGTCAAACATGACCTGCCCTTCATGAACCCATGCTGCGTCTTACCAATGGGATAGTATAAATCATAGTATAAATCTTGTCCAATTTTCTTTCTCTGACGAAGGGTCATCCAGATTCAAAATGTTGGCTGTATTCTCTCTCCACGGGGATAAGGCAGTGATGTGTGGGACTGGGTGGAATGCTCTTTCAGAGCCAGTGCAGACTTGATGGGCTGAATGGCCTCCTTCTGCATTGTAAAAATTCTGTGATTCTTTGAGAAGGTGGTGATGAGCTGTATTCTTGAACCGCTGAAGTTCATGTGGTGCAAGTACACCCACAGTACTGTTAGGGAGGGAGTTCCAGGATTTGGACCCAGCAACAGTGGCAGTGTATTTCCTCGTCAGGATGGGTGAGTGGCTTGGAGGGGAACTTCCAGGTGCTGGTGTTCCCACAAATCCACTGCCCTGTCCTTCTAGGTGGAAGTGGTCGTGGGTTTGGAAGGTGCTGTCGAAGGAACTTTGGTGAGTTCCTGCAGTGATCTTGTAGATGGTACACATGGCTGCCAATGTTTGTTAGTGGTGGAGGGAGTGAATGTTTGTGGAAGGGGTAGTAATCAAGCGAGGCTGCTTTGTCCTGGATGGTGTCGCGCTTCTCAAGTGTTGTTGGAGCTGCACCCATCCAGGCAAGTGGGGAGTATTCCATCACACTCCTGACTTGTGCCTTGTAGATGGTGGACAGGCTTTGGGGAGTCAGAGATGAGTTGTTTGCTGCAGGATTCCTAGCCTCTGACCTGCTCTTGTAGACGTAGTATAAATCTGACGAAGGAGCATTGCTCCGAAAGCTTATGGTATTTGCTACCAAATAAACCTGTTGGACTTTAACCTGGTGTTGTGAGACTTCTTACTGTGCTTACCCCAGTCCAACGCCGGCATCTCCACATCATGCTCTTGTAGCGACAGTATTTGTTTGGCTGGGTCCAGTTGAGTTTCTGGTCAATGGTAACTCCAAGGACATTGATAGTGGGGGATTCAGTGATGATTGAATGGGCAACGGTTAGATCCTTTCTTGTTGAAGATGGTCATTGCCAGGCACTTGTGCGGCACAAGCGTCACTTGCCACTTGTCAGTCCAAGCCTAACTGAAGAGACTGCTTTAAGACACATTGATCTGTAAGCGACGCGCCCCCAACAAAATCAATCAGGTGCCAGAAGGCAGGAAAGTTCATTAACACAAGCAGGGGGTATAGCCATGCCATGTCCTTCTCTGCACTGTGTCACTTAGCCCTGCACACAATTTATTCAAGAGCTGGGTGTGCCAGACAGCCGGCAGAGGAAGTGAGCTCGTCCAGCGTGCAATCTGCAGCAATTAAACTCAATTAGCTGTCGATTTGTTGGATCAAATTCTTCAGTCCAAAATCATCAGAGCATTTACAGGCAACACAAACTCCCTTCTGAACTGTACACATCCATCAGGTCATCCCCACTGTCAAAGAGTTCAGACTCGATGTGTGCTCATGCTGAGAACACTATTCTCCAGCCCGTCTAGATAGTTCCACTGACTTTGGTTTTGCTGCGGCGTTCTTGCAGTGCGCTCTTAAAACCCATCTACTATCCTTAATGGGCAGGAACCAGAGCTGAACAGTAATGGCAAATAAAATATTTTACTGATAGTGGGTAAAAGGAAAATAATTTACAATTTGTTGATTATTGTCACAATCGAATTGAACCCGGGTGCCTGGCACTGTGAGGCAGCAGTGCTAACCACTGTATCTTCTGTTCCTTCACTATCATAAATAAACGACCCCTTATTTTTAAACAGTGACCCCTAGTTCTAGATTCTCCCACAAAGGGAAACACCCTCTCCATATCCATCCTGTCAATACCCCTCAGGATCTCATATGTTCCAATCAAGAACTCTGAATAGCAGGCAAGTTGGTTTATAGATGAGGATTATGCATTGATTGACTGATTATTTCAATGCATTGGAATAGTTTCTAATACATATTTAATTAGAGTTAGATCTTTGTGACTGGGTAATTTCCATTCTTTTGTAATTATTGTTATTTTAACAAATGAACAATGTACCCAAATCTCATCTCGATATGGATAATAATGAGGTGAATTGTGGAGTGAATTGATCTGGCTTCATGGGAAGGAGGAGACGGGGGGTGGGGGGGGGGGGGGGGGGAGAGACAAGCCTTGTTTTTGAAAGGTTAAACTAAATCGATACTGTTAGTCCCAGCGGTTTATCGAGTGGGACTGGGTAAAGTGACAAACCACAAGACCGGAGTGTTAAATGAACAAGAATCTTGCAAGACTCCTCCTAACAGGACAATGACTGTGTGAAATGAAATCAATTAGCACTGAATCCTTTCAAACTTTGCATAACAGGATTGTTAAAGCTGCAACAAGAGTTAAAAGGATAGAGGTGGTGGAATATAATGGCTGAACACCTGAGGTTACGTAAATGTCACGCTAAGGTCACAGGTCAAAGGTATATCATGTATGATGGACATTCGGAGACAGGTTTCACCCTGAGGGTAAGGCTGAGGGATCTTTCACAGAATATAGAAACCGAGGAGGATGGTTTGCCTCAGCTGTTTGCCTCGGTTGATGGCACCCTTACCTCTGGCTGGGGGTTTAAACCTCCTGGGGTGGCAGGGTGGCACAGTGATTAGCACTGCTGCCTCACAATGCTAGGGACCCAGGTTCGATTCCAGCCTTGGGTCACTGTCTGTGTGGAGTTTGCACGTTCTCCCCGTGTCTGCGTGGATTTCCTCCGGGTGCTCCGGTTTCCTCCCACAGTCCAAAGATGTGCGGGTTAGGTGGATTGGCCATGCTAAATTGCCCCTTAGTGTCCAAAGATGTGCGGGTTAGGTGGATTGGCCATGCTAAATTGCCCCTTAGTGTCCAAAGATGTGCAGGTTAGGTGGATTGGCCATGCTAAATTGCCCCTTAGTGTCCAAAGATGTGCAGGTTAGGTGGATTGGCCATGCTAAATTGCCCCTTAGTGTCCAAAGATGTGCAGGTTAGGTGGATTGGCCATGCTAAATTGCCCCTTAGTGTCCAAAGATGTGCAGGTTAGGTGGATTGGCCATGCTAAATTGCCCCTGAGATTCCTGCTATCGTTGAATGAAGATTGGGGGCCTTGGGCCTTCTGAAGCTTTGGTAGTTGTGTCCGTGTATCAGGAAAACTCCCTCGTTCCAATCAAAATTCAGCAAAATTCTTCTCTTCCCGGAAACCATTCTTTAAAAAGAACAGTCCCTGAGGAGTTCTTGTTGTGTTTGAATTTATTCACCTGCTGTTCCTTCACAGGACACTGGGAAACGCAAACCCCAAGGCAGAGAACTGTCTGCACTGCAGAAGTGATGGGCAGTTCCAGGCAAGCACGTCGCTAGCAAACTAACCCTGGCCTCGGTGTAGATGTGAGGAAGCCCTTTATCCAGCTTCACGTGTGGCTTTCAGCTGCAGATACTGACGGACAACACTAACTCTGAAAGTAATGTCTCTCAACCCATGCTGATGGAGAACGCATAATGCCTAGAGCTGTTTAATCAAATAAAGGATTAACAAAAATTAGCCGAGGCTGGATCAGTAAATGGTTAAAGGTGTCTGTAATGGATCCATAAATAAAAGCAGTCACTTTGGACATTTGCAGCTCTCTTGTCTGGTTATTTGGATTCCAGCTCTCTCTCAAGACGCTGCCTCCAGCTGGGTTTGGGTCCTCTGAGCAGTGTTCTTGTGTGAGCTCCAGTGCTGGGTGTCAGATACACAGCTAGCCCTCAGCACCCAGTCTGATATTGTTCATCCACAGATACACACTCACACACTCACACTGACACACACTGACACACACACTCTCACACTCACCTAATCACACTGACACACACGCACACACTCACTGACACACTCACATTCACACACACACACACACACGCACTGAGAAACACACACTCACACATACTCACACACACAGTCACACACACACACACTCACACTGACAAATACACTCACACACACGCTGACAAACACATACACACACTGACAAAACACACACGCACACACGCTGACAAACACATACACACACTGACAAAACACACACACGCTGACAAACACACACACACACACACACGCACTGAGAAACACACACTCACACATACTCACACACACAGTCACACACACACACACTCACACTGACAAATACACTCACACACACGCTGACAAACACATACACACACTGACAAAACACACACGCACACACGCTGACAAATACATACACACACTGACAAAACACACACACGCTGACAAACACACACACACACACACACGCTGACAAACACACACACACCGACATACACTCACATACACACAGACGCATACACTCACACTGACACTCACACACACACATACACACTCACACTCTGACACACACTCACACTCACACTCTGACACATACACTCACACTGATACTCACACACACTCACTTACGCACACACACTGGCACACACAGACACACAAGCTCAAACACTCATGCTGACACACACTTACACACTGACATATATACACACACTGACACACACACCAACACAGATACTCTTACATATACTCTCACTCACTCACAAGCTCACACACACACTCATGCACATGCTAACACTCTCTCTCACACACACACACTCTCACACACACACTCTCTCACACACTTTCACACACACACATGCACTCAGTCTCACTCACACACACAAACACACACAAACACTCACACACAAACACTCACACACAAACATTCACACATACACACACACACACATTCAAACTCACACACACAATCTCACACGCACGCATGCACACACACACACGCACACACTCTCGCGCACACACACACATACACAAACACACATATACTCTCTCATACACACACACAGCCACACTCACACACACACACACACACTCGCTCACTCACGGACACACACACACTCACAGACACGCTCACACACGCCCACACTCACACTGACACATGCACACACACACACTCACTCACGATCACACACTCACGTATACACTGACACTCACTCACACACACACACCCACCCACACTGACAAACACACACTCACACACATACTGACACACACACACACATATACTCACACTGACACACACGCACTGATTCACACTCACAATGACACTCACACACACACACTCACACACACTGACCTGCGCACACTCACACACTGACAAATACACACTCCCACTGATATACACACTCACACAAACACAGATACTCTTACAGAAACTCACACATACACGCACACTCAAACACACACACTCACATACGCACACTCACAACACTGGCACACACACATGCATGCAAACTCACTCACACTCACACACACACACAAAGAGTCACACACAATCACACATACGCCACACTCTCTCACACGCTCACTCTCGCGTACACACACACACTCACACACACACTCAGACACACACTCACTCTCACACACACATACACACTCTCACACACACACACTCTCACACACGCAAAACACACACACACTCAGACAGACACACACTCACAGACACACAAACACACACACACTCAGACACACACTCACTCTCACACGCACACTCTCACACACACAAAACACACACACACTCAGACAGACACACTCACAGACACACAAACACACACAAACACACACACTCACATACACTCACACACACTCACAGACACACACTCACACACATTCAGTTACTCACACTCACATACACTGTCACACACATACACTCACGCTCACACATGCACTCACACACACGCTCACGCGCACACACACTCTCACAACACTCAGACACTCTCACACACAAACTCACATACACTCTCACACACACTTGCACTCTCTCACACACATACACATACGTACTCTCACTCACCCACTCACGGACACACACACACTCACATATACACTCGCACACTCTCTCACACACAGTCACACACAAACACACATACACACACACTCACACATTGACACTCACACACACACATTGACACTCACACACACACACACTCACTCTCGCACACACATGCTCACACACTAACGCATACACACATACACGCACACTCTCATACACAAGCACTCACACACACACTCACACTCATGCTAACACACACACACTCTCACTGACAAATACACAAACACAGATCCTCTTACATAAACTCTCAGACACACACACGCTCACATACACACACACACACTCTCACCCACATGCTCACACACAAACCCACACACATACAAATGCACACACACATGCACACATACATGGACACACACAGACACACTCTCTCGCACACTGACAAGTATACACACACTCACACACATGGACTGACACACCCACCCACACTGACAAATGCACACACTGACACACACACACACACAAACACAGATACTCTTATACAAACTCTCATACACACTCACACACACTCAGTCTCACACACACACAAACATTCACACATACGCGCTCACACACATTCAAACTCAACACACACTCACACACACACAGTCACACTCTCTCACACACACTCACACACAAACACTCACACACACACACACAAGAACTCAGACATACACACACACATCTCTCTCACATACACACACAAACCCACACACACACTCAGACAGACACACACTCACATACTCACACACACATTCACTCACTCTCAGACACACACACTCACATACACTGTCACACACATATACTCATGCGCACACACGCACTCACACACACTGTCGCACATGCGCACACACACTCTCACGCACACACACACACACATACACACTCGCACACACACACTCGCACACACACTCACGCACACACACACGCACACACTCACGCACACACACACGCACACACTCACGCACACACACACGCACACACTCACGCACACACACACACACACTCACGCACACACACACGCACACACTCACGCACACACTCACACTCTCACATACACACTCTCTCACACACACACAAACAAACCCACACACACACACTCAGACACACACACGTACTCTCTTGCACACATACACTCAACACGCACACACACAAGCACTCACACACACATATACACTCACAAACACAAACATTCAGACACACACACACTCTCTCTCACACACACACAAACCCACACACACACTCAGACAGACACACACTCAGACACACACACTCACATACATTGTCACACACATGCACCCACTCACACACACACGCTCGCACACACACGCTCACACACACACAAGCTCAAACACACACGCTCACATATACTCAGACCCACATGCACATGCATGGAAACACACTCACACTCTCTCTCTCTCACACACACAAACAAACCCACACACATGCTCACACACACACTCACACATACTCACTCACACTCACTCACACTCACTCACAAACACTCACACTCACTCACAAACACTCACAAACACTCACACTCTCACACACACACTCTCACACACACACACACACAACACTCACATTCACACACGCTCACACTCACACACACACACACACACTCACACACACACACACTCGCACACACACTCACACACACACTCACACACACACACACTCACACACACACACACACTCTCACACACACACACACAACACTCACATTCACACACGCTCACACTCACACACACACTCACACACACACTCACACACACACACTCGCACACACACTCACACACACACTCACACACACACACTCACACACACACGCACACTCACACACTCACATGCACTCACACACACTCACACACACTCACTCACACACACGCACTCTCACACACTCACATTCACACACACACACTCATATACTCACATTCACACTCACACGCACACACTCACACGCACTCTCAAACACACACACTCACAAACACTCACAAACACACACACACACACACTCACGTACACACTCACACACGCACAGTCACACACACACGTACTCACTCACACACACTCACACACTCACTCACACACACACACATTCACGCACTCACACACACTCACACACTCACATTCACACACACTCACTCACACGCACTCACACACACCCTCACTCACACATACTCACACACACTCACACACACACTCACACACACCCTCACTCATACACACTCACACACACACTCGCGTACACACACTCACACACACACACACACTCACGTACACACTCACACACACACAGTCACACACACACGTACTCACTCACACACACTCACACACACTCACACACTCACACACACACTCACTCACACACTCACATTCAAACACACTCACTCACACACACCCTCACTCACACACACATACTCACACACACTCACACTCACACACACACCCTCCCTCACACACACATACTCACACACACACACACTCACACACACACCCTCACTCACACACACACATACTCACACTCACTCACACGCACTCACACACACCCTCACTCACACACACACACTCACACACTCACATTCACTCTCACACACACTCTCACACGCACTTTCACACGCACACTCTCACACGCACACTCTCACACGCGCACACTCACACGCGCACACTCACACACGCACACATTCACACACGCACACTCGCGGACTCACACACACACACTCACATGCACACACTCACACACACACACACACATTCACACTCAGACACACACTCACATGCACACACTCACACACACTCACAAACACTCACACACACACACATTCACACACACACAAATTCACACACACTCACACTCATACTCACACACACACTCTCACACACACACACTTACTCACTCACATTCACACACACTCACACGTACACACTCACACACACACGTACACACTCACACACACACGTACGCACTCACACACATACACAACACACTCATGTACACACACACATTCACACACACACTCACACACACTCACATACACACACACACACTTTCACACGCACACACACTCACATGCACACACTCACACACACTCACACACATTCACACACACACACACACACACACTCACACACACACAAATTCACACACACTCACACTCATACTCACACACACACACTCTCTCTCACACACAAACACTTACTCACTCACATTCACACACACACTCACACACACCCACACACACACACACACACACACACACATGTACACTCACACACACACACAATACACTCATGTACACAAACACATTCACACACACACTCACATACACACACACACTTTCACACACACACACACACTCATATACACACACACACATTCACACACACTCACAGTCATACTCACACTCACACACACTCACATACACACACACATACACTCACACTCACACACACACATTCACACTCATACTCACACACTCACACACACACACATACTCACACACACTCATACTCACACACACACTCTCTCACACACACACACACACATTCACACTCACACACTCACACACACACTCACATTCACACACACACTCACTCACACACACACACACACACACTCATGTACACACACACACATGTACACTCACACACACACACAACACACTCATGTACACACACACATTCACACACGCACTCACTCGCTCACACACACACACGCACACAGACTCTCACACGAGTTTGGATGATCCTTTGAATCATTGGCTCGATTCTCTCCTCACGGATGTTGTCAGACCTGCTGAGATTTTCCAGCGTTTTCTGTAAAGGAGAGGCTGTGGGTGGGAGCAGAGGTGGATAATGTTGTTGACATTGGAAATCTTGGATGAGGTTAGAAGCTGAACTGGATTAATTCCTGGAAGGCCCGGAACTGTTGAGTTCAGCCCGTGATGGTGGTCAGGGAGAGCTGGAGATTGGCTCTGAGTTTACAGAGCATCAGCAGGATTGTTATTGGGCGGACCCTGAAGGGAATGGGCCCCTCGGGAATCTTCAGTGAATGCTCAATTTCATAGGGTTTTATCTCTGCGTTAACTCAGTAACGATGTGGAGATGCCGGCGTTGGACTGGGGTAAACACAGTAAGAAGTTTAACAACACCAGGTTAAAGTCCAACAGGTTTATTTGGTAGCAAAAGCCACACAAGCTTTCGAAGCTCTGAGCCCCTTCTTCAGGTGAGTGGGAATTCTGTTCACAAACAGAATTTATAAAGACACAGACTCAATTTAGATGAATAATGGTTGGAATGCGAATACTTACAACTAATCCAGTCTTTAAGAAACAAAACAATGGGAGTGGAGAGAGCATCAAGACAGGCTAAAAAGATGTGTATTGTCTCCAGACAAGACAGCCAGTGAAACTCTGCAGGTCCACGCAACTGTGGGAGTTACAAATATTGTGACATGAACCCAATATCCCGGTTGAGGCCGTCCTTCAACATGGATTGGTGGCCTGGCCTCCAGTCAAGGTGGGAGAAACTGATTACTGACTGCTACAACAACTGGTACAACCCCAGCCAGACATTGGCTGCAGGGTAGGCGGGGGGGGGGGGGGGGCGGCATATTAGAGATGGGGGGGAATTGTGGGCCGTGGGGGGGGGGGCGGGGTGGTGACCACATAGGCTGCCAACCTCAGTAGAAAAGGCAGTGCCTGTTGTGTTGAGGGAGACACAGGCCTAGTATTAGGGTGAGAATCCCAGCCGCGGGGCGAGGTCGGAGAATCCCAGCTGTGGGGCGAGGTCGGAGAATCCCAGCTGTGGGAGAGGTTGGAGAATCCCAGCCGCGGGGCGGGATCGGAGAATCCCAGCCGTGGGGCGAGGTCGGAGAATCCCAGCCTGGGGAGAGGTTGGAGAATCCCAGCCATGGGGTGAGGTCGGAGAATCCCAGCCGCGGGGCGAGGTCGGAGAATCCCAGCCGCGGGGCGAGGTCGGAGAATCCCAGCCGCGGGGCGAGGTCGGAGAATCCCAGCCGCGGGGCGAGGTCGGAGAATCCCAGCCGCGGGGCGAGGTCGGAGAATCCCAGCCGCGGGGCGAGGTCGGAGAATCCCAGCCTGGGGTGAGGTTGGAGAATCCCAGCCGTGGGGCGAGGTCGGAGAATCCCAGCCGCGGGAGAGGTTGGAGAATCCCAGCTGCGGGCGGGATCGGAGAATCCCAGCCGCGGGAGAGGCTGGAGAATCCCAGCTGCGGGCGGGATCGGAGAATCCCAGCCATGGGGCGAGGTCGGAGAATCCCAGCCATGGGCGAGGTCGGAGAATCCCAGCCGCAAGCGAATCTGGAGAATCCCAGCCGCGGGGGAGGTCGGAGAATCCCAGCCACGGGGGAGGTTGGAGAATTCTAGCTACTGATAATAATTCTTGACTGTCAATTATTAAGATTTCTATGTTTGAGTCATGGGACTCATTGGTAAAAGAAGAAAAACACACAGTAAACATTTCCTTGGGTTAAATATTTAATTCCGCAAACATTCGGTTCAAAAATTTGGGGTTATCAGACAAGCGACTCTGTTTCTGACTATTTCAAATCCAGCCCTGGAAACAGCCCCAAGTTAAATTAGCATTCAGCTGCCTCTGCCAACAGACGGGTATTTCAACAATCTGTCCCTAGCTGGCTTGGCAAACACAAAACACACAGTTAATTATGGGAGCTAATGTTTAATCAAATCTTCTAACGCAATGACAAACTGAAAAGGTTATAAACGTTCTAAAGAGCTCCGTAATCCCTCACCTGTGAGGTGAGTGAACACAGCCCGTCGCCACTTATTGTGGGAAAGGCACTGTTTCAAAGTTCCTGCTGAAAGATGTATTGCTTTCACAGCAAAACCTTAGCAACAACGAATGGAAAACATCACAGGATCACAGAGGGCCCACGAGGAGAGGGCAAACGGACAGCCAACTCCCAGTGCGTCCTTCCCCGGAGTGGCTACTATAATAAAGATATGAGACCCCCTTGACCCAAGGGGTGGGAAGGACAGCTATGCTTTTAAAACTGATCAGTGAGCAACATTGATCACAAGTTGTTAACTGTGTCACTGCGTGTGAGGATCTTCAGACATTTGAGGGCGGCACAGTGGTTAGCGCTGCTGCTTCACAGCGCCAGGGACCCGGGTTCGATTCCTGGCTTGGTCACTGTCTGCGTGGAGTCTGCACATTCTCCCCGTGTCTGCATGGGTTTCCTCCAGGTGCTCCGGTTTCCTCCCACTCTCCAAAGATGGGCAGGTTAGGGGGATTGGCCATGCTAAATTGCCCCTTAGTGCACAAAGATGTGCAGGTTAGGTGGATTGGCCATGCTAAATTGTCCCTTAGTGTCCAAAGATGTGCAGGTTAGGGGGATTGGCCATGCTAAATTGCAGGAGTCCCTCAGGCCCAAACATCTTCAGCTGCTTCATCAATGATCTTCCCTCCATCATAATGTCAGAAGTGGGGATGTCCGCCAATGATTGCACAATGTTCAGCACCATTCGCCACTCCTCAGATACTGAAGCAGTCCATGGTGAAATGCAACAAGATCTGGACAATATCCAGGCTTGGGCTGACAAGTGGCAAGTTACATTCACGCCACACAAATGCCAGGCAATGACCATCACCAATAAGAGACAGTCTAAAAACCACCCTTTGACAATCAATGGTGTAACCATCACTGAACCCCCCACTGTCAACATCCTTGGGGTTCCCATTGACCAGAAACTCAACTGGACTTGCCACATAAAGACAGTGGCTACAAGAGCAGGTCAGAGGCTGGGAATACTGCGGTGAGTAACTCACCTCCTGACTCCCCAGAGCCTATCCGCCATCCACAAGACGCACTGCAGCAATTCACCAAAGATCCTGAGACAGCACCTTCCAAACCCATGACCACTTCCATCTCAAAGGACAAGGGCAGCAGATACATGGGAACACCACCACCTGCAAGTTCCCCTCCAAGCCACTCACCATCCTGACTTGGAAATATATTGGGCCTGATTTTACCAAACCTTTGCGCCCATTTTCGGGTGTGAAATCACGGTAAAGTTGGGCGCGGGATTTTAACGCGATCTGCACCCGAATCTGAGCAGATCGCGGCTTTACCGACACCTGATTTAGGCGCGGGTCCGGCCTGTTCCCGAATCGGGTGGCCCGACAATTTAAGTGCATTTGCATACATTTAAATCGACTTAATGAACCGCGCGCCCAACTCTACCTAACGGCTCTCTGACCCAGGTCATCCTCTGGTTGGGGCGGGAGGGGGGTGGGAGGAGGAGAGGGGGTGTGATACCTCATCCCCTGGGGGGGGTGGGGGTGGGAGGAGAGGGGGTGTGACGTCTCATCCTCTGGTCGGGGTGGGAGGGGGGTGGGGGGACAGGGGGTGTGACGCATCATCCTCTGGTCGGGGGGGTTCCGCTGCGTGTCTGCGGCCGATCCCTCCTGGCACCATCACTGGTTCACTACCAGTCACAGCATCTCTCCCGCTCTCTCGCACCTGCAGTGAAGAGTAATCTGTGGCTGGTAGTGAACCAGTGATGGTGCCAGGAGGGATCGGCCGCAGACACGCAGCAGAACCCCCCCGACCAGAGGATGAGACGTCACACCCCCTCTCCTCCCCCCCCCAGGGGATGATCAGTCACAGCCCCACCCCCCACTCCCCGACCAGAGGATGACCGTCAGAGAGCCGCTCTCTCCACTTTCTGCTTTTTCTTTCCCGCCCGGGCGCGCTGTCAGATTTTTTTCGAGCTGCACATGCGCAGTTCAGAGCTCCGTTCGATCCGCCAGCGCTAAGCCCCGCCCACAACACGGATCGGGCCGGAGCCGGCAAAACGCGTATGGGCGCGCTGGGAAGAGGATTCCAGGCGCGGATCTATTTGACGCCCAGATCCGGCACTTCGACTCAAAATGGTAAAATTCCCCCCATTGCCGTTCGTTCGCAGTCGCTGAGTCAAAATCCCAGAATTCCCTCCCTAACCCATTGTGGGCCACAGAACATGGACTGCAGCGATTCGAGAAGGCAGCTCACCGCCACCTTCTCAAGGGCAACTAGGGATGGGCAATAAATGCTGGCCAGCCGGCGACACCCGTGTCCCACGAAAGAATAAAAAAAAGACATGTAGAAGGAATGTAGGAACTGGGGCAGCTGGTGGGGATTCTGTCATCCTCTGTACAGTTTTTGCTTGTTAATAAATACCCTTAGTGTTCCTGGTGAAAAATATCTTTTACTAAAAATATCAGGTTGTGTAATAATCAAGAGTACAAGGAGATTGGTATTGGAAAGATGCAGTGATTAAAAATAAAGCAAGTCTTACATGAGGTGGGATGTGACTGGATGGAGTTGGATGCTGCCGAGAGGAATTTATGGAAACACACTGCAACATCAGCAACATTCCAATCATATTATTTCATAATATTTATTGACAATTGAGTTTTATTTTGCACATGAATCATGGAATCCTACAGTGCTGAATGAGGCCATTCAGCCTATCGGGTCTGCACCAGCTCTCCAAAAGAGCATCTTACGCAGGCCCACCCTCTGTCCTAACCCCACGTATTTAGCATGGCTAATCCACCTAACCTGCACATCTTTGGATTGTGGGCATGTTACTCTGCTAATTCCCTGGAATCTCTTGCATTTTAAAGTTGGTGGGTTGATGTTGATAAGAGTTTAATCTGTCTAATATTGTGGGATTAGTTTCCCATGTACAGTTCACCATGCTGATGTTTATCCCTCCTGTGGTGCCGGGTTTTTCACAAAGCGATGGGAAAAGAAATCTTTGGAGAAAATAGCATTCATTGAACAGTTTAATAGGAAGTTGAGAGGTGTGTGTCAAGGATGAATTGAAATCGTTGACTGCACCCAGAGAAATGGCTGTGTGATTTTCCACCGATGGATCTGGTTTGAATCCAGCTCAGTCTGACTTTCACTGATTGCAAGGGTTCGGTTTAAGGTGGGGAGTGATTTTTTAGCAGCCAGTTCCGAGCTGTTACAACCACGGCACAGAACTGTCTTGAAAAGAAGGGTAAAATAGTATTGTGTTTACGGTGATCAAACTTTCCAAACCTCTTGAATTCAAAACCCAACATTGCAAGAAACTGAATTCAGCAATTCCACTAATGTTGGCGTCATGGTACAGGACTGGACAATTGCTGAAAAAAGAGACATGTGTAGGTACTTTATGACCTTGCTCGGGCAAGGCTCGTAAAATCCTACCCAAGGACAATGAAGAATTCCGTTCTGCGAGCCGCGTGCTCACCCCTCCCCCCCCCTCACCCGCCCCGATTCTGGGGCAAACGTGGCGGTAAAATACCGGCCATGCTGTTGAAGCTTTTCATAGAATTATAGAATCTCTACAGTACAGAAGGAGGCCATTCGGCCCATCGAGTCTGTACTGACCACAATCCCACCCAGGCCCTATTCCCGTAAACCCGCATATTTAACCTGCTAATCCCCCCCAACATTGGGGTCAATTTAGCGCGGCCAATCAACCTAACCTGCACACTTTTGGACATTTCATCTTGGAGTCATCAGGACAGATACCACCCAAGCAGCACCTTCTTCTGATGCAGTGTAAAATGCTGTTCCCTTTGAAATTTGCATCAGTCCTGATGATTCCAAGATAAAAAGCTTTGAGAGCATGTCTCTTTTTTTCAAAAACTCAACTGGTAATGGACAGGCTGGCACTGGAAGTAAATAATAGTGGAAGGATCTGAATTTTAATTAACCATGAATTTTAATCACATTAACAACTGGATCATTATACTGTCCTGCCACCCTGTCCTGATAGGGCCTTGGAGTGAGAAATACCCACGCTACATAATTCACTCTCACCTTTACCTTCACTTCTGATTGACAACATGTTTCGAGTAAGCGTGAGACACTCGATGAGGGAGTGTACAGAACGGACTTTATTGATGAACACGACCGTGATCGGCTGACCTATGTACAGAGAGAAACTCCACCGTTCCTGTATCTTGTTGAAAATGAAGTAGAAACCACACTCCTTTAGGCAAAATATCTTCAGATCAAAGGAACAATGTTTTAGATAAAACCTCGTGACGTACCTGTTCCCAAATCTTTGAAACAGCTGCAGTTGTTTACTCTGGAGCTGGTTCCCTCCAACTATTCTCCAACAGTTCTTACTTCTCTTTGTGTAAGTGAATGGGATCCCTCCACATACGCTTATTAACACAGCCCCTTAATTACCCATGGCTTCAATCATTACTGCCACTTATCTCCCCACATGAGCATTTTCTCCTCCGCTGTTTATCTTTTGCTTCAAGGATTATTAACCCTTAACTACACAAAATTGTCCAACATACATACAACTCCTCAGAACGTCCAGGCATTGTGTGGGTAAGTGTGTGGCCTGCAAAACTTTCAGCAAACAATAACAAGTTGGAGACAGAGAGAGAGATTAGCTCTTGGCCTGATGAACACCTGGGCCAAGATTTTGACAGCAGTCAGGGTGGTGAAGCAGAAATGGGAGCAAGCAAGGTGATGCACTCGGTGAGGGAGTAGATGTAGAAGATGGTCCGTTTGCTAAGGAAAAAATTCCAAACTTGAGGAGAGCGCTATCTTCCCAAAAAGTATCAAAGATAATGGAAGGAGAAGGCATTATACAGGAAGGATGGAACAAAAGAGAGATGTGAGATGTTGAAGAGGACATTTGTAAGATGTGAATAGTTTACCTGAGTGATATATCAAATTCCAGTGACATTTGTTGACAAGCGGATGAACACAGAAACATAGAAACTAGAAGCAGGAGAAGGTCATTCGGCCCCTCAAGCCTGCTCCGCCATTCATTGCATCAAATTCAATATCCTGATCCCCCCTTCCCCCCATATCCCTCGATCCCTTTAGTCCCAAGAGCTATATCTAATTTCTTCTTGAAATCAGACAATGTTTTGGCCTCAACTACTTTCTGTGGGAGCGAACTCCACACATTCACCACCCTCTGGGTGAAGAAATTTCTCCTCACCTCAGTTCTAAAAGGTTTACCCCTTATCCCCAAACCGTGACACCTAGTTCTGGACTCCCCCCACCATCGGGAACATTCTTTCTGAATCTGTCTAACCCTGATAGAATTTTATAAGTTTCAATGAAATCCCCTCTCACTCTTCTAAATGCCAATGAATATAATCCTAACTTAGATAAGAGATGCACCACATGCACGGTGGCACAGTGGTTAGCACTGCTGCCTCACAGCACCAGGGACCCGGGTCCGATTCCCGGCTTAGTTCACTGTCAGTGTGGAGTTTGCACATTCTTCCCGTGTCTGCATGGATTTCCTCCGGGTGCTCCGGTTTCCTCCCACAATCCAAAGATGTGCGGGTTAGATGGATTGGCCATACTAAATTGCCCCTTAGTGTCAGGGGGACTATCTAGGGTAAATGCATGGGGTTATGAGGATAGGGCCTGGGTGGGATTGTGGTCGGTGCAGACTCGATGGGCCGAATGGCCTCCTTCTGCACTGTAGGGATTCCATGATTTGGAGGTACAAATAAATTAATTCAAGGTTCCAATTGTGCCAACTACACATGGCTCTCTTGAATTCATTTTATACAAAAAAATGGATGTAGTGTCACTTCCATTGATTCACTTGCTGAAAAATTGATTCCCACGCCAGGACTGATAACTGCATCCTTATTGATGGGTTATTCAATAAACCATAGCTTGAAATATCATGGAGGCCAATTAGCCTGCCTTGCATTTACCAGAACACTTAGATACCAGCTTCGAAAGTATCACTTGAATAGCCCAGAGACATCTCTGTCATGTTGCAAATCAACATAAAACCCAAAGTGTTTTTCACTAAATGAGACCGATTTCCCGCTGCGGGCTGCCCACTTCATTCCTGAGAAATAGAGAGTGATTGGAAATAGTTCTCAGCTCCTTGTTTACGTCCAAGAGTCAACTATGGTGTGGTTTTTCAGTTGGGCGTGTGAGTGTGTTTGCAACACATCTGCCTGTTTCTGATATTGGGGGCCGAATTCTCCGACCACGCCAGTCTAAAAGCCGGAGGTTCCCTCCCGACTGTCAACGGGTCTGCAACCCGCCCGCTAAAATTCCAGTGGCGGGCAGGATGGGAGGATTCCGGCCTAGGCTGCTTCGAAGAGCAATGTGGGGTGAGGGGGAAGGGGGAAGGGGGAGGCGGAAGGGGAGGGGGAGGGGGGAGAGGGGAAGGGGGAGGAGGGAGGGGGGAGGGGAAGGGGGAGGCGGGAAGGAGGAGGTGGGGAGTGGTAGGGGGGAAGAAGGCATTCCATCATCCCCACATGTTCCACCCACATTCACTTGTCTAATCATTAGATGAGGTACCCGGGGAAAGGGCCAGCAGTTTCTCTTGGGGAGTTTCCTGATTGCTGTCCATCCGCTGAGATTGCCTCTTCCATCACCACCCGTGCCCCCTTCCCCCTTTCAAAAATAACACGCCCCATCACACGCACATCCCCCGCACCCCCCCTCCCCTCCCTTCCATCACCCCAACCAAGGCTAAACCTGGAATCTTCACGGAGACCCAGAGCACGATCCGGAATGGCAGATTTTCTCTCCTGGAATATTCTGAAGGCCACTTGGAAACAAAAAGCTACAGGAACACAGGAATTTGGAGCAGAAGTAGGAAAATTCAGCCCTTCGAGCCTGCTCCGCCGTCCAATCAGATCGTGGCTGATCTCAAATCCATCTCCCCACCTGTTCCTCGTATCCCCTTATCCCTTTTTTATTAGAAATATATCCATCTCCTTCTTGAAACCATTCAACGATTCAGACTATCATGTGGTCTCCTTCTCCCTCTCGAGTTGGAGCCTAGGAATCCCTGGGTCTCCCAGCTCAGAAACACGTACATGTTGTATGGGTTCTCTCAGTCCATTGCTATCATTTTGCATCCTTGGTAGCAATAGAAATTGACACAACAAAATGGCAGCAACAATAGTGAACATGTCATGGCTGTGGTTGTATTACAAAGACCGGAACAAGCTCAAAGGTTTGGGATATCACTGGGCGGAACCTTCCTAGCTAAGGAAATAATCAAGCTCTGGGTTCTTTGCTGGGTCCCAACCCCGCTGGCATCTGCCATCCACACGACATTGCAATTTTAAGGAAGATGGTGAATTAACAGTCCTTGATGAAAGATGACGCGCATGTCCCTGGGAGCCCCAGTGAGAGGGGCTCGGCACTGGATGGTTGGTACCCCACCGGGAGTGGTAGGCGCTGCTGAGGGAGGTAGGTTGAGTGTGAGGGTGTCTCACAATGGAGGCCCAGAGGCATCAGTGCAGAGAGGGAAACTCTCGATAGGAATGATTGCGGCTATGGCTGTGGCCATTTCAGCCTCATTCTGCCATCACCGGGGGGGGTGGGGGGGTTTGAGAGCAGGCTCTGACCGGCTGTCTAGATGCCACCTCTGAGTAGGCTCTGGGCTCCAGTGGAGGTCCCATCCACCACCAGCAAGGTGGGACAGAGGGCCTTGATTGGTGTCGTAATTGGATCATTTTCCTGCTCCTTTCTGTGGGCTGAGCTGCCCATTGCCATGGCAACCTGTGCCTGGGACATTGCCCCAGAGGCGGGTCAGTATCAGGTTTCCAATTGGGTCTTTTACAGTACCCTCCCCTCCCCCGCCTCCCCCTTTCCCCCACCCGCCTCCACCACCTCCAGGGGTGAAAAACATCCCACACATTATAACCCACTGGAACCAATGGAGAATGCTCGGTAACCTCACAGTCCCATTCTCCGAAACACTCCCAAATGATTCTTTGGCAAGATAAATCAATCTCCTAAACCCTTTGAAGTGTTTCCCACCTGAACACCCTGGGCTTTACCATCTTTTTCCATCAATATAACGAGCAACTCTGTCTGCATTAGTTTGCAACAAGTTTGAAAACGTACTTCACATTCTTGTCACACCGGGCCTGCGTCACGCTGGGGCTGAGTGACACTTCTGTCTACATTGTGGCCTCGCCCAAACTCTTCGTCCTCCCAATTTTCCCCCCCTAAGCTGTTCCTTACGAAGAAAGCGGTGATAAAGTAACACCTCACCCTTGTGTGAACATAGACAGTGAGTGCCGGGAGTCACTGAATCCTAATCCTGCCCCCAAAACGGAATGCACAAAAATACACTCCTAGGGTAAATCCCTCCATCGCACAGCCAGTAATAAGCTGATGCACCCGTTTGCCTCAACTGGGGACAACAAAGTCAGCAGCCGCACGCGTTTTGTTAACTTAACCCAGGAAAGATCGAGCCTTCTTAACTAAGGTGCCGCACCATGCGAAGTCTACCCTGGGACCCACCGAGGAAGATATGTGACCTAACTCTAGTCCACTGAGTCACACACATTAATCTTGTGAATCAAAGTCTTCACTTTCCTCACTCCAGTGTTTGCCTGTTCGTTTTTTCCTGTTCCTCTCCGCCATGACGATGGCGGCCACCACGGTGATCAGGACGGTAACGGTGATAACCAGAACCGTGACGGTCTCCGCTATGCACAGCTGAGTGTCAACGGAAGCTAGCGGCAAGTCCCTCAGCGCGGGGGGCTCCAAGCAGATGACATTCTCATAGTCATCCACAATCAGGCGTTGCACACTGTGTAGCTTCCCAAAAACCCTCTGCAGCTCACAGTCACAGGTCCAGTTATTTTCAGACAGCAAGATGTGAGTGCCCCAAGTCTGAATACCCAAGAAAGTCTTGAACTTAATTCGTTCCAGTCCATTTCTGGACAGATTTAAGAGCGTCAAACTGGTCAATGATGTAAAGATGCCAGTGTCGATCTCTTTGATCTGATTGCCCTGAAGATTTAATACCTCCAAGTTCTGAAGCATGAAGAAGACACCGTTGGTTAGGTTGTCCAGCTGGTTATTCTGAAGGTGAAGCTGCCGTAACCTTGTCATACTCCGAAAAGCCCCGCTCGACACTTGGTAAATCTGGTTATTGTCCAGGTAGAGTTTCTGCAAGTTATCCAGCTCCTGGAACATGAATGAATTGAGCTTCTCCAGGTGATTGTCGGATAGAATCAACTCACTGAGGAAGGAGAGGCCAATGGAAAACCTGTTGCCCAGCTCCCCGATGTTGTTCCTCCGGAGATCGAGCCTCCACAGGTTCTCCAGCAAGACAAAGGCTCCATCCTCCACTCTCTTGACGTTGCTGGAGCTGATGAGGAGGATGTTGATTCTCCAAAGGGAGGGGAAGGCATTGGCTGGGAGGACAGTCAGGTTATTCCTCGAGAGGTCCAGTTGCTCTATGTCCGTGGGGAAGACAGCAGGGATCTGCTGGAGTGCTGCAGCGGAGCAGTTCACGTATTTGAGGCCTTCTCTGCATTCGCACCCTCGGGGACACAGGGACCAGGTCTCAGAGGTAGCACTGACAACACCGAACTGAAAAACAAGCAGCAGCAGCAGCCCTGCAGCAGGTACCATCTTCCTGGTCAAATCAGAATAGGTTCTGAACCTCCTAAATTCATTGACTGCAGTCACTGGCTCCCTAGAGGTTGCTGTTTCTAATTTTCCATCTCTTCCTTCAGGGTTTAATCAGAATAAAAAGAATTAGGTAATCAAGTGCATTTGATACTCCTCATCCTGATGTAGTATTTATGTTTACCGACTCGCGTATATATAACTCCACCTGCAGACACAGTTGCCAACTCTGACTCAACATTTTTCTGGAGTGGTCGTCCAGACCTTCCAACTCGATCAAGTGGTGTTTATTTTAATCCTCCATCTCCATTAGTTATCTAGCCAATAAAGGGATTTGACAACATTGCAAAGAGCAACTCATTTTCTTTGATTTTTCTATGATTTTTCTCCAAGGTTTTACCGATAGCACTGTCCAAGAGACATGCCTACAGTTCCAGGGGTTTCCAGGGCAACCCTGGAGAGAGTTGGCAACACTGGTCATTCCTAATATACACCCCGCTCATGTACAATAATAATCATAATGTACAATACGTAGTATATTGTTAGGAATTGCATTAAATTCCAGGAATTGGGATAGGGTACATGGTGGCACAGTGGTTAGCACTGCTGCCTCACAGCGCCAGGGGCCCGGGTTCGATTCCCGGCTTGGGTCACTGTCTGTGTGTTGTTCGCACGTTCTCCCCGTGTCTGCGCGGGTTTCCTCCGGGTGCTCCGGTTTCCTTCCACAGGCTGAAAGACGTGCTGGTTAGCTTCATTGGCCATGCTAAATTCTCCCTCAGTGTACCCGAACAGGGACCAGAGTGTGGCAACTAGGGGATTTTCACAGTAGCTTCATTGCAGTGTTATTGGAAGCCTACTTGTGACACTAATAAATAAACTTGAACTGATTGCCCAGAGAGATTGGAGTAGAAACACCAACTAGCATGGGACTTGTCACAGAATCCCGACAGAAGGAGGCGATTCAGCCCATCAAGACTGCACTGACTCCATGACAGAATATCTTACCCTATCCCTATAACCCCACACATATTTACCCCGCTAGCCTGCACATTTTGGGACAATAAGGAGCAATTTAGCATGGCCAATCCACCTAACCTGCACATCTTTAGACTGTGGGAGGAAACCAGAGCACCGGGAGGAAGCCCACGCAGACATGGGGAGAATGTGCAAACTCCACACAGACAGTGACCCAAGTTGGGAATCGAACCCAGATCCCTGGCACTGTGAGGCAGCAGTGCTAACCACTGTGCTACCGTACAGCCCCGCCTGTCCTGAGAAACAACATACTGTTTGTTTTTCCAAGGAAGCACCCTTAGTTCAATCAGGTTCCAGATTGAACTAAGGTAGCAGCAGTCATCATCATACGAAGAAGGGTGTTTTGTTAACAGATTTATTAACCTGGCCAGAGTTTACACAAAGCAAATCAGACATGCATATAAATTCAATCAATATATTAAACAGTTAATATTTAATCTCTATGTTCTGATGATATAACACAAACATAACATGTGATTGACCAGAAAGTCCCTCCTTGAGATATAACTGTTCAGTTTGCAATGCTGCTGTTACCTGTTCAGTTGCTCTCACCTGGACCTGTCTGCTTCCTGGGCAGGTTAGATGCTGCAGCGTGGGATGGGGAGGGGGACACCCTACAACTTTGGGTGGTGAGCTGTGACGGAGAGACTCCAAGCTGGCAGAGCAAGGGAGCGAGAGAAGCCAGCAGCAAAGGGTAAGCAAGGCGAGTGGGTGTGAGTCGAGAGGGAGCTGTGAAGCAGTGGGCTGGCTTTGAGTGTGGGGAGGAGCAGGAGGCAGGCAGGGTTACCTTGCTGCGTGTGTCATAAGATCCTTCCCTGTAAATAATGCAGCAACCACTGTGTCTGATGCACCATTCCCTTTCTCCCAGCATGGAGCTGGATCACACAGCAGGAGACTGTGTGAACTCAGTCATCCCACTCTGCAGAGGACACAACATTCTGTTAAAAAAAGCTCCACCAAGTGGCGTGTTTGGTCTCTGAAGTGAGGAGTCGATTATTCAACCAGCAGGCTGACAGCAAAAGCCAGTTCCTGATCTAATCTTTTCATAATGTAATCATTCAAGTTCTATTTACAACGATTCTCTGCTGAGATGTTGTCTTGATACTGTCAGATCCTGCTGCAATCTCAGTTGCATCTGCAACATTGCTGTCAATATAGTTTTGGGCGGCATGGTGGTACAGTGGTTAGCACTGCTGCCTCACAGCGCCAGGGATCCGGGTTCGATTCTGGCCTCGGGTCACTATATGTGTGGAGTTTGCACGTTTTCCCCGTGTCTGCGTGGGCTTCCTCTGGGGGCTCCCGTTTCCTCCCACAGTCATAAGAACATAAGAAATAGGAGCAGGAGTAGGCCATCTAGCCCCTCGAGCCTGCTCCACCATTCAACAAGATCATGGCTGATCTGAAGCGAATCAGTTCCACTTAACCGCCTGCTCCCCATATCCCTTAATTCCCTTATCGATCAGAAATCTATCTACCCGTGATTGAAACATATTCAACGAGGAAACCTCCACCATTTCAATGGGCAGAGAATTCCAGAGATTCACTACCCTCTGAGAGAAGAAGTTCCCCCTCAACTCTGTTCTGAACCGGCCCCCACTTATTTTGATGCTGTGCCCTTTAGTTCTGGTTTCCCTTCTAAGTGGAAAGAATCTCTCTACCTCTACCCTATCCAGCCCCTTCATTATCTTATATGTCTCTATAAGATCACCCCTCAGCCTTCTAAACTCCAATGAGTACAGACCCAATCTGTTCAATCTCTCCTCATAAGCTACACCCCTCATCTCCGGTATCAACCTGGTGAACCTTCTCTGCACTCCCTCCAAGGCCAATATATCCTTTTGTAAATAAGGGGACCAAAACTGCACACAGTACTCCAGTTGCGGCCTCACCAGTGCCTTGTACAGTTGCAGCAAGACCTCCCTGCTTTTATATTCTATCCCCCTCGCGATAAAGGCCAACATTCCATTTGCCTTCTTGATCACCTGCTGCACCTGCAGACTGAGTTTTTGCGATTCATGCACAAGGACCCCCAGGTCCCTCTGCACAGTAGCATGATGTAATTTTTCTCCATTTAAATAATATTCCAATTTACTATTATTTCTTCCAAAGTGGATAACCTCACATTTGCCAACGTTATATTCCATCTGCCAGATCCTCGCCCACTCGCTCAGCCTATCCAAATCTCGCTGCAGACTTTCCGCGTCCTCCACGCAATTCGCTTGCCCACTCATCTTCGTGTCATCAGCAAACTTGAATACCCTAGATTCAGTCCCCTCCTCCAGATCATCTATGTAAATGTAAACAGTTGAGGCCCCAGCACCGATCCCTGCGGCACGCCACTGGTCACCAACTGCCAACCAGAAAAGCACCCATTTATTCCAACTCTCTGCTTCCTGTTAGATAGCCAATCCCCAATCCACGCCAACACCTTACCCCCAACTCCGTGTACCCCAATCTTCTGCAGCAACCTTTTGTGAGGCACCTTATCGAATGCCTTCTGGAAATCTAAAAACACCACATCCACCGGTTCCCCTCTGTCAACCGCACTAGTCTCATCTTCATAAAAATCCAGTAAATTCGTCAAACACGACTTTCCCTTCATGAATCCATGCTGCGTCTGCTTGATCGAACCATTCTTATCCAGGTGCTCTGCTATTTCCTCTTTAATGATGGACTCTAGCATCTTCCCAACTACGGACGTTAAGCTAACCGGCCTGTAGTTACCCGCCTTTTGTCTACTTCCTTTTTTAAACAGCAGCATAACAGTAGCTGTTTTCCAATCAGCCGGCACTACCCCAGATTACAGCAAATTTAGATAAATAACTACTAACGCATCTGCTATTACCTCAGCCATTTCTTTCAGTACCCTGGGATGCATTCCATCCGGGCCCGGGGACTTGTCTACCTTCAGTCCTATTAGTCTACCAAGCACTACCTCTTTAGTAACAGTAATTGTATTAAGGACCTCACCTCCCACCAACTATCGATCTCTAATATTCGGTAAACTATTTGTGTCTTCCACCGTGAAGACCGACACAAAGAACTTATTTAAAGTCTCAGCCATTTCCTCGTTTTCCACTATTAAATCTCCCCTCTCGTCCTCCAAGGGTCCAACATTCACTCTTGCCACTCTATTCCTTTTTATATATTTGTAAAAACTTTTACTATTATTTTTTATATTTTGAGCTAGTTTAGTTTCATAATCTATCTTTCCTTTCTTAATCGCTTTCTTAGTCGTTCTTTGTTGTTTTTTAAAGCTTTCCCCATCCACTAATTCTCCACTATTTTTGGCCACTCTGTACGTATCTGTTTTTATTTTAATACTCTCCTTTATTTCCTTCATTATCCACGTCCGGTTATCCCTTTTCTTACAGTCCTTCTTTATCACCGGAATATATTTTTGCTGAGTACTTTAAAAAATCTCCTTAAAAATCCTCCACTGTTCCTCAGCTGTCCTACCTACTAGTCTGCTCACCCAGTCTACATTAGCCAATTCCGCCCTCATCCTATCGTACTCCCCTCTATTCAAGCAGAGGACACTGGTTTGGGACCCTACTTTCTCACCCTCCATCTGTATCAGAAATTCAACCATATTATGATCACTCATCCCAAGAGGATCCCTCACAAGAAGATCCTTAATTCTACCTGTCTCATTACACAGTATCAGATCTAAGATAACTCGCTCTCTCGTAGGTTCTGTAACATACTGTTCAATGAAACAATCCCGCCAGCATTCCAAGAACTCTTCCTCAAGCCCTCCACGTCCAATTTGAGTCGACCAATCAATATGCAGGTTAAAATCCCCCATGATTATTGCCATTCCGTTTTTGCACACATCCATTATTTGCTTGTTTATAGCCCTCCCCACCTCTAAGTTATTATTTGGGGGCCTATAGACCACGCCTACCAGTGTCTTTTTCCCCCTACTATTCCTTATCTCCACCCACAACGATTCCACATTTTGCTCCTTAGAGCCTATGTTGTCTCTCACTACCGTCCTGATATTGTCCTTTATTAACAGAGCTACCCCACCTCCTTTTTCTACCTGTCTATCCTTCCTAAATGTCTGATGCCCAAAGATGTGCAGGTTAGGTGGATTGGCCATGCTAAATTGCCCCATATAGTATATAAAGGCTGACAGCAAAAGCCAGTTCCTTATCTAATCTTTTCATAATGTAATCACTCAAGTTCCATTTTAAATGATTCTCTGCTGAGATGTTGTCTTGATGCCGTCAGATCCTGCTGCAATCCCAGTTGCATCTGCAACGTTGCTGTCAATATAGTTTTGGGCGGCATGGTGGCACAGTGGTTAGCACTGCTGCCTCACAGCGCCAGGGTTCGATTCCTGGCTTGGGTCACTGTCTGTGTGGAGTTTGCACATTCTCCCCGTGTCTGCGTGGGTTTCCTCCGGGTGCTCCGGTTTCCTCCCACAATCTAAAGATGTGCAGGTTAGGTGGATTGGCCATGCTAAATTGCCCCTTAGTGTCTAAAGAAGTGCAGGTTTGGTGGATTGGCCATGCTAAATTGCCCCTTAGTGTCTAAAGAAGTGCAGGTTAGGTGGATTGGCCATGCTAAATTGCCCCTTAGTGTCCCAAGATGTGTAGGTTAGGTGGATTGGCCATGCTAAGTTGCCCCTTAATGTCTAAAGATGTGCAAGTTAGGTGGATTGGCCATGCTAAATTGTCCTTTAGTGTCTAAGATGTACAGGCTAGATGGATTGGCCATGCTAAATTGCCCCTTAGTAGAACAAAGAACAAAAACAATTACAGCACAGGAACAGGCCCTTCGGCCCTCCAAGCCTGCAGCGACCATGCTGCCCAACTTAACTAAAGCCCCATATCCTTCTGGGGGCCATATCTCTCTATTCCCTTCCTATTCATGTACTTGTCCAGATGTCCGTTAAAAGTCACTATCACATCTACTTCCACTACCTCCCCCGGCAGCGAGTTCCAGACACCCACCACCCTCTGTATAAAAAACTTGCCTCATTCATCTCCTTTAAACCTTGCCCCTCGCACCTTAAACCTATGCCCCCCTAGTAATTGACTCTTCCACCCTGGGAAATAGCTTCTGACTATCCACTTTGTCCATGCCCCTCATAATCTTGTAGACTTCTATGAGGTCGCCCCTCAACCTCCGTCATTCCAGTGAGAACAAACCAAGTTTCTCCAACTTCTCCTCATAGCTAATGCCCTCCATACCAGGCAACATCCTGGTAAATCTTTTCTGTACCCTCTCCAAAGCCTTCACATCCTTCTGGTAGTGTGGCGATCAGAATTGAACATTCTGTCCCAAGTGCGGCTTAACTAAGGTTCTATAAAGCTGCAACACGATTTGCCAATTTTGAAACTCAATGCCCCGGCCGATGAAGGCAAGCATGCCGTATGCCTTCTTAACTTCCTTCTCCACCTGCGTTGCCACTTTCAGTGACCTGTGTATCTGTACACACAGATCCCTCTGCCTATCAATACTCTTAAGGGCTCTGCCATTTACTGTATATTTCCTATCTGTATTAGACCTTCCAAAATGCATTACCTCACATTTGTCCAGATTAAACTCCATCTGCCATCTCTCCGCCCAAGTCTCCAACTGATCTATATCCTGCTGTATCCTCTGACGGTCCTTGACACCAGATCTTCTGCTTTCCACTTCTTAGTGGATGTTGCTGGGCCGACTTCGACCAGAATGCACCAGTGAAGACCAGACCAGAGCAGAGTGTCCCAAGCTGTGTAGGTTAGGTGGATTGGCCATGCTAAATTGTCCCTTAGTGTCCAAAGATGTGCAGGTTAAGGGATTAGCCATGGGAAATATGTGTGGTTACAGGGATAGGGCGGGGGAGAGGGAGACAGGGACTAGGTAAGATGGCCTGTCGGAGAGTCGGTGCAGACTCGATGGGCCGAATGGCCTCCTTCTGCACTGTATGGATTCTATGAATTGAGTTTGTTACATTGTACAGCAAGGAAACAGCTTGGCTGCTTCACAGAAACATTACCCAACAAAACCTGAAGCCCAAGCCCCAGATGAGGAGATAATCAGGACAGATGGCCAAAGGCTTGGTCAAAGAGGTTGGATTTCTGGAGCGTCGGAGGGGAGGGTAGAGAGGCGGAGCAATTTAGGGTTGGAGTTTCCAGCCTCCTCCCTCCACCACCATCACGGTGTGTTTTCCAATGGCAGAGATAGCTTGCCATTGGCCGGAAGATCCCGCACAGCCGCCAATGGTGGAACGATCAATGGTGGAATGGTTGACGAAGGAGCAGCGCTCCGAAAGCGAGTGGCATTTGCTACCAAATAAACCTGTTGGACTTTAACCTAGTGTTGTTAAAACTCTTACTGTGTTTACCCCAGTCCAACGCCGACATCTCCACATCACAGAACGATCAAAGTCAGGGATGGTCAAGAGGCCATTGGAGGAGAACTTCAGATCATTTTGGAGGTCTCAGGGTCTGGAGAAGATTACAGAGATAGGGAGGGGCAAGGACATGGGGGTGGGGGGATTTGGAAAAAAGATGAGAATTTTAGAAGGCAAATGAAGTGAATTAGTTTATTTATTGGTGTCACAAGTCGGCTTACATTAACGCCGCAATGACGTTACTGTGAAAATCCCCTAGTCGCCACACTCCGGCGCCTGTTCGGGTTACACTGAGGGAGAATTTGGCACGGCCAATGTCCCTAACCAGCACGTCTTTCAGACTGTGGGAGGAAACCAGAGGAAACTCACACAGACACGGGGAGAATGTGCAGACTCTGCACAGACAGTGACCCAAGCTGGGAATCGAACCCAGGCCCCTGGCGCTGTGAGGCAGCAGTGCTAACCATTGCGTCACTGCACCTTCTGTTCCTTCAGTGAGAGGGCCGTGCGGGATGTGAGGGGACATTTCTCGGACACTGGAATGGTAGACGCCACTATCGTGCCTTCCCACTTCAGTTATAATCAGTCAAAAGCCATTAATAATTTATTACAAATCACGCACAAACAAAATACTTTTCCTGGAGCTCAGAAACAATCTATCAGTCAGTGAGATCAATGGGACCTGTGAGGAGATTGTACGATTCGAAATGAGTGGGGAAGAGGTACATTTTGCAGAGAAAACTGTTGAGAAAGAACAAAAGTGAGTGAGATTGATTTGATTTGATTTATTATTGTCACATTTATTGGGATGCAGTGAAAAGTATTGTTTCTTACGCGCTATACAGATACGCTGTGGCACGATAGCACAGTGGTTAGCGCTGCTGCCTCACAGTGCCAGGGACCTGGTTTCGATTCCCGGCTCGGGTCACTGTCTGTGTGGAGTCTGCACGTTCTCCCCGTGCCTGCGTGGGCTTTCTCCGGGTGCTCCAGTTTCCTCCCACAGTCCAAAGATGTGCGCGTTAGGTGGATTGGCCATGCTAAATTGGCCCTGAGTGTCAGGGGGATTAGCAGGGTAAATATGTGGGGTTATGGGAATAGGGACTGGGTGGGATTGTGGTCGGTGCAGACTCAATGGGCCAAATGGCCTCCTTCTGCACTGTAAGGATTCTATGCCAAAATAGAAAGCTAGCAAGAGTGGGCCAACAATTGGCTAGGGCTTTGTGGCATTGAATCCACACCCTGTTTGCCCTCCATCAATGTACAAGATCCCAGGGTATTATTTTGAACAACACCAAGAGGGTTAGCTCCAGTGTTCTGGCCAATGCCGATTAAGAGCATTCAAGTGGTTATTGGATAAACATATGGATGATATTGGAATAGTGTAGATTAGAGGGGCTTTAGATTGGTTCCACTGGTTGGCGCAACATCGAGGGCCGAAGGGCCTGTACTGCACTGTAATGTTCTATTCTATTAATGCTTATCCCTCTATCAACACCATAAATTATCCCTTAGGGTCCCAAGATGTGTAGTCAGGGAGATTCATGGGGCAAATACGTGGGGCTACGGGGATAGAGCCTGAGTGGGATGAGTTGGTGGAGAATTGATGGGCCAAATGGCCTCCTACTGCACCGAAGGGATTCAATGATAAAGTCAGATTGTCTAGTCATTGTCCCATTGCTGCTTGGGGGAGCTCACTGTGCATCAATTGGCTGCCTACATAACAACAGCAACTTTACTTCACATAGGTTGCTATATAAATGCAAGTCTTTCTTTCTTGGGGGGAGGAGGGGTTATAATCTGGCAAAACCAACCATACACCCTTGGCAGAGCCTGTTCACTTCTCATTGTGTTGGTAGCGACAGTGTGATGTTCAGGTTGGTTCCACAACACGTGCACAGGGTGGCCAGATTACTGCCACACTCCAGCAATAGAAAATATATAAAATATACCAACATCACCCAGATGGTTATGGTTCATTCGGGCAGTGGGGGGGGGGGGGGGGGGGGAGCGGGGGGTGGGGATGGGGGACAGGGGATAATACCACGTAACGAGGCTGCTGGAGGAGGATATTACACAAACACCTCCTCCAAAATACCAACCAGGTTTCCAAGTTTGAAGCCAGTTTTACGTTCGCGAACCGGGTGAACAAAGCAGAGATTCCCTGTCCCCAGAGGAGGGTTATTGTCATGACTTCAATCAGGCCGTTGAGGTTGGCCTATTGGAGTATAAACTACCTGATTAACGAGTCACCTGGTGCGAGGGGGGAGGCGTCAGGAGGACGACCTCCTCGTGAACCTGTTCCTGGGCCTGGCGAGGCGCGCCATCAACAGGTCCAGGCAACGGGCGATCGAGGGGGTCATCCATCCTGACTGTCTGCCCCTCTACCTGTGGTGAACCATCGTTGGTTCACCACTGGGGTTTGTTACTATGTTACTGTTGGGCTAGGGTGTTGTTACTGTGGGGGTTGTACTATGTTGTTGGGTTAGGGTGTTTACCTGTTATAAGAGTTATCATGGCACATTCCAGTGGGGTCCCGCCTCCGGTGGCGAGGTATAAGACCCCCTGCTCCGGCAGGACCCCTTCAGTCTGAACTGGTGTATTCGTGTTAGTAGTTCCATTGTTACTTTATTAAAGCCTTCAATACCGAAGCCTTGGTTCCATGTGCTTATTGACGCGCATCACTACCCCAACTATATTCATGGCCAGGTGTCCCTAGAGAGGGAGCATGAGGTGTTCACGGGCACAGTTAACGCCTTCCGTGCCCATTGGGCATCGCAGGGGCTGGGGTGTATTATCGACCCTGATAATCACCTTTTGGTTTGATATTTTAAGTTTCCTTTCGACTTTGTATTTGGTTCGGGCTGTTCCCCCTTCCTTTTGGGGAGCTGCAACTTTTAATTTGTCCCTAAGTTAATTTGAGTTCATTTATTTGGTTGGTACCTAAAAGAGATACATGACTAACGAGTCAATTGATGGGCCAATTAGGGAGTCTTTTCCTTGTATTTAACCGGGGGTGTCAGTTCCTCTGGCACTCTCGAGTGCAAACTGCTAACACTCTGTGTACTACTGTTGGAATTGTAAATAAAGGGATTCTGGTGAAGGGACTTCTGCCTCTGAAGATTTATTACAGTTATCATTAGGGCTTTCTAGTTGTACCAGCTATCCACATGTTGGCCACAACCACCCAAATTTATTCATTTGTGGGACATGGGTGTCGCTGGCTGGGTCCAGCATTTATTGCCCATCCCTAGTTGCCCTTAGAGGGCAGTTGAGAGTCAACCACACATTGCTGTGGCTCTGGAGTCACATGTAGGCCAGACCGGGTAAGGATGGCAGATTTCCTTCCCTAAAGGACATTAGGGAACCAGATGGGTTTTTCCGGCAATGGTTTCATGGTCATCAGTAGATTCTCAATTCCAGGTATTTTTTATTGAATTCAAATTCCACCGCCTGCCATGGCAGGATTCGAACCCGGGTCCCCAGAAGATTAGCTGAGGGGGCGATTCTTTCATCGCAACTTTTCTGGTGGGTCGGGCTGGGAGAATCGTGTCGTTGACCTTTTCCCGGGATTTGTGCATGCGCCGGGAACGCATGAGCATCTCCCAGAGCCGGAGAACAGTCGCCAGTCAGACCACACTGGAAACCAGCGGGAAGAGAGGGAAGTCATTTGAATCTCTTTTTAATGTATTTTAAATATGTTTAGCATTTCATTATCGGGAACTTGCTGGTCCCGATTGAATCTCCCACCCTGCCAGGAGTACTTCATTCCAGTGGGGTTTAGAGTAGCTCCCCACGTTCGGGGAACTGGTGAGAGACCCAGCCGGAATGAAGGGGGGGCAATTGGGGCCCCCCAGGGGGTCAGATGTTGGGGGGGGGTGCCCCCTGGGCATGGGCACTCTGGCAGTGCCAGCCTGTGCTCCCTGGCACTGTCCAAGGGGCAAAGTGCCCATGCCCAGCAGGCAACTTGGCACTGCCCAGCGGGCATTGGGCAGTGCCAAGGGGCGGGGCCTATTGTGGGTGGGGCCTAGGACCGATCGGTAGGGGTGGGGAGTCCCGCTGCCACTCTGCATTGGGATTGGTCTGGGCTGGAGGGCAGCGACTGGGGAGGGCTGGGGGTCGGGGGGGGGGGGGGGGGGGGGGTGGTCTGCCTTGGTGGGGGAGGGGTCTGCCTCCCGGGGGTGGTCTGACCCCAGCGGGGAGGGTGCCGGGGTGAGGTGTGTGTGGGGATCACCACTGCAGGGGGGGAGGGGGCGGGGGGGGGGGGGGGGGGGGAGGTGGGGTGGGCTGTGCACCTGGAACTCCAGGGCAGGGGGGGTGGTGAGGTCTGGCCCGGGAATTGCTGTGGGGGCTGTGATCGGGCTGTTAGGGGTGCTGGAGAGCCAGAACTGCGGGGGTCCCGTGCTGGCCAACAAGCAGGAGTCTGACAGATCGAGACCACGGCGCATGTGCAGAGATCCAGAACTGTCAAACTCTGGCATGAATCGGCCTCGCCACCGCCCCCCTCTGGGTTTTTAATGAGATTCACGACTGGGACCTCAGCAGTGCACAGACTGCGGAGATTCAGGTGAGAAGCTGAACTG